>NC_092702.1:2035000-2335000 GCF_964275005.1 Diadema setosum
CCCGCGGTAGCCTCCGAATCAGACCTATATGCCGCCACTCCATCTCGTCATTCTAAAGAGTCGGTTGCAATTTCTAGGTCGAGTCAAAATCTGACGTGGAATAATAGGGCATTCCGTAGATGTATTCCTATCAAACCTATAATCATATTTGGGTAGGAAATATTCTATGAAATCAACATCTGCTGATAGCAATAATCCTTAACGTCAGAAAACGTCAGAGTTAACGCCACGATGGTACAAGATTTGCCTTCTTGGATATAACAAGCCTAGGACTATTTTCTTTTTCAAACATTTTTTTTTTATTTCACTATCAAAATACGTGTTTAGGTATGTTTTCATCGTTAAAAAATGTTTCTAACTTCCAAATGATATTCCACACTTACACAAGGTCAAACAAAACTGTTGCACAATGTAGGCGTATACATGTATATGCAAACAAAACTTCGTTGAAAGGGCAGATGCCTTGTATTTCGCGCTTTGTTTTGTTTTGTTTTGTTGTGGGTTTTTTTTAATCAAAAATGCATTTGCCTGTGGACTTGGAATGTGAATTGAAGCAGCTCGGCTCTATGTACTGAGCCACTGATTGACTACTAGTTCCTTCCATACTGGGGGTGAAAGAAAAAAAAATGACAATGCCGATATACGGTGTATTGCGCACTCTTGATCTTGACGCCAATCATGCGAAATGGGCATTATTTCACGATCAGTACTATCTGTACCAGCCAAATTATTAGAGCTAGAAGTCACTTGTGTACGCAGCCACTGAACCATCGAGGCTGATACAGACCACCTTTTCAATCCGCCGAGGTATGTGGTGGCTTTGCTGAAACGATTGGTGAGTGTGGAACAACGCGTTGCCTTGGCGACCAGTATACAAGGCAGATTTTAGCGTCCCGTAGCCATGGGAACGCGTAGTGTTGACGAGCTAGGCAAACGATGATTGAGTTCAAGGCCCTTCCGCCTAACTTCCGCTGATGGCGTCGTCTGCTTTGTTCATTTATTCATTTCCGCAGATTCTTTCTATTATTTTCCCCTCTCCTTTTCTCTGCCTCATCGGTGTCGTTGCGATAAAGTACAGATGATGATTATTGAGGTCAAAGTTTGCAGTCGGATGCTTTTTACGTCAGAAGCCTACAAAATGGCAGATATCTTTCTTGATGTGAATTCGACTGTGTAACATAAAATATTCTATGCTGCGCGATATGAAAGAGTAATGCAATTATAATCTTAAATGATGAATCTTTCTGCATCCCGACGAAAAGCTCAACCTCCCCAAATCGTAACGATCATCATTTTCACTCTACTGGTCATGATCTCCCCCCCCCCCCCATCCCTCGAGTGCACTGTCGAAGGGGAGAAACGTGCCTCTTCATTCACGTTGATCCTTCTGCTTAACAATTATGATATGCCAGGTTTGAACGCCTTCCATTTTCGCAGTTTTTAGAAAATAACAGTGCTGCAGTAAACGGTTGGTGTTGTGTCGTCTTTGCTGCAGGATTCTTTGTGACAGCAGACGAAAACAGATCGTTGTGTATGACACTGAGAGATCTTTTTGTTGCGAGATAAAGGTGATACAGTATACAATCAGGGATTTGTTCAATCTGGGTTATATAGCCTTATCAGTGTCATCACTGTTCTTTCAGAGGGTCCTACTACCCCCAGCATGGACAAGTGCATTATCATACCCTGGATGATGTTCGTTATTCCGAGGTTCGTTAAACTTAAAACGAAATAAGGTACGTTATTCCAAAACAAACAGATTCCGTATACCTAGATGTTCGTTAAACAGAAAATGAAATAGTGCTCGTTGATCGGAACACGCAACTTTGTGACGCTATTCCGAGGGTTGGTGTGACGTCCGAAAATAAAAATAGATGCATTAATAGGTCCTAATGGACTTTTAGAATGACGAAAGTTATTCCATTTTCGGAAGAATGAACCTTCGGAATAACGAACCGCATATCATTCTGGATTAGCGAACCCTCGGAATAACAAACCCTTGGAATATCGAAATACAAATCTGTACACTTGGGTCGAGAGGGGCGTCGGGAATAAACACATCTTGTCCGAGCTCATGAGCACTTTCCAGGACTTGAACTCTGGTGCTTCGCGACAAAGTCAAAAGTGATATCCACTGTAACACAGTGATCCCAAATACAGTATACTGACATAATCCTACGCGTTAGTCTATTCAGTCAGCGGCACATTATGATCAAATGACACCTGACAATATTGTAAACATCTCCCTTAAAAAAAAAAAAATCATCGTATAAACTCATATAAAACGATACCAACGATTATCATTCATTCATCCATTCATCTATTTTTTGCATCTCCAGCAAAACTTGAAAATACATCTTTTTTTTTTTTACATACAAGATATAAGTACCTATATTTAATGTCAACATTACAAAATATGATGAAAGAAATTTGTGGATATACAATTGATAAGGTGAGAAAGAAAAGAGCACAAAAAGAATTCTGAAGTTTAGAAAATACAGGAGATGGGGAGGAATACTAAAAACAATGCAATCGTAAAACAATTATACCATTCATTTTAGCCATATCAATATACTAGTAGATGTAGAATGTGAACAAGAGATGACGCATTCTCTTCGAACTCATTCCGAAGGCATGAGATTATATTCAGAAATGATTTTATGGCTAAATATTGAGTTTCTTGCTATAAAGACGTTCACATTGTCACACGTAGCAAATTTTTCTCTTCAAGGTACAGTTTTTGTTTATTTTTTTTTTCCTTTATCTTTTTTTTTTGCGGAAGACTTTATTGAGAAGACAATGTGAACGAAGGCAGAAGCATGACATTCATTAATAAATGACACTTATCGCTGCTGAAATTTACCGTAAAAGTTTTCAGAGGAGATTTATCACCTATAAACTCCTACGTTCCATGTTTATTAGGCAATAGCTTCATAAAACTTCAGTAAGTTGACATTTTGTCAGCAAAAGGGCATCAACCCACAATGATATTGGGGTCAGCTTTTGAGGTGCTTCCAACGTCCATTTTTCCATCACGTGAGATGTCCCAAATGAAATATTAATCTCTGCCCACGCTGAGCACATCAAAAGAATAAGCAGGTCGCAAGAGAAAAAAAAAAGACAAGGAAAAAATAGCTCATCGCATGCGCACGTTCAGCGGGTAAAAACAACAATCATAATATGATTTGCGAGAGTGCAAATTACAATATTATTGTAATTTGCACTCTTGCTATTTTGTTTCCTGTGGCTTCTATTTTCGTTGCAATATATATATTTTCATCCTTTGGATATATCTTTCAGTAAAACTTTTCATGACTAATTTGTTGGTGTAGAGATATAATATGTCTGCAACAAACCTGATTGATAAAGATGGTGATGAATGATGTTACATTGTGTTAGTAATTGAGTGATAATAATTGATAACAATCATTATTAACATGACTGATATAATATCCGATGAATGTCTTATTCACCCAGTTCGGGCCCTGTTTTATGCAGAGTTAGATTGATTGTAAAATTGATTTCTATCATAAGTCTATGGCAGCCTGTGTGTCCAGGAAATTTAAAATTGATTATATAGTATCTTTTGATAAAACAGGGACCTGGTCTCATCGTGATTGCGCTGATCTCCCAGAAAACCCCACCGTTATTATTACGTAACCATTGCCTAGTGCTTCTTTATAAACCTGATATAGGTAATGAGAGACATTATAGTGGACACATGGGCCCGAATTCACGAAGGTGGTACAAATGAAACCATGGTTTAAACCATGGACAAAAACCATGGAGCGCCAAGTGCCGCATGGAATATTTCGTTACGAAATCAGTCATTTCGTCGATGAAATGATTATTTTGTAACGAAATGACAACATTTTGTAACTTAATGAACATTTCGTCCACGAAATGATAATTTCGTTAACGAAACGGTCATTTTGTCCACGAAATGACCAATTTTGTAACGAAATATTCCGTGCGACACTTGGCGCTCCATGGTTTTTGTCCGTGGTTTAAACCATGGTTTCATTTGTACCACCTTCGTGAATTCGGGCCATGTTGTCCGAGAATTCGAACCGATAGTCTCCTGCTTAAATTTAATGTCGAATCCAATGTCCCGCTGAGCGCCCGTTTGCAATGCGCCAATGGATGAAACAGATCAGTTCGCACGCCATGAACAACCATGATAACTATTTACTTGTATAAGATATACATGCACAAGGTGAGCGCCCCAAACAACAAGATGATATAATCACACTTTTTTTCGTGCAGAAATACACATACTATTAACGTATTTGCACGGAGACAAATTGTTACTGAACAATGGAATATATTACACACGCTTAGATTTTGGTGTCCATCTCGTTGGCTGACTGGTAATAATGAAAAGCAATTTCGGCAAGGACAGATATTATGTCCGATTTAATCTGATGGAGTATAATGCGTAATTTCGTGCGGAATTGAAATTAGATGATGGCCATACAGAATTCAGGATGATAAAATTGACGTCGTTACAGCATACCACTGACTGACTGACACCATGTAAACGTTTTATCTTGGATCGTTAACTGAATTGATCACTGTCTTCATCTCACCATGAGTTTATGTATTTATGAATGCGTGTGTGTCGTGATTAGAATACACCGAGGAAATGCATAAGCAATCCTTAGATATTATTTGCCGATGTTTGTTATTAAAAGCACATAGGGAAACATTAAAAGAAGATGGTTCAAGCCGCGACTGACGTTTAAAGATCTTTAAAAAATATAGTGTTGTAATTTGTAACACGTTTCAAATGTAATCGACTCAAATTCATAAAGATTTTGGTACATTTTGTTAAAGAATCAGTATTCTATAAACATTTATCGTTATGTATACTGTGTATATACATCGCATGTAAAGACGCGCGATACGAGAGGCTACGGCTACAGACCAGCAGGTCATGTGGGATGCGTTACCAAGGCAACATAAATAAAACACTAACCTGACTTCTTAGCCTTCATTATTTTGTGAAGTGTGGTCCGATCAGTGTTTTCACTGCTTTTCTCTAGGGGTCAGCCACAATAATAGAAACGCAGGCATTGTCAGGCATTCATTCGTTAAACGAAAAGGGATGATACAGTTTTGGTTGAGATGCGAATTTATGTTTTTACTTTTTGCGGGATAATTAGAAACCACTCATGTAAAATATTAAAGATACAACTCTAAGAGAAATTAGAATTTTATTTGATGAAAATCGGTTTTAAAATGGCCGAAGTGCCCAAAAACAAAGTGAAACTAATAAAAGGTGGGACTCAACTTGTATTATATAGGACCATTTGTTTTGCTTTGTTTGTGGAATCTCAGCCTTTTAAAACCGATTTTCATCAAATATACTTTTAATTCCTTTTAGAATTTTTGCTCTTTGATAATTTATGCAAGTGGTTTCTAATTATCTCGCAAAAATCTGAATTCCCATCTCAGCCAAAACTATATCATCCCTTTAGACAAGGAGGAAAAGACTGGGATTGAATCAATACATTATGACCACTTAACCGACTGCGTGTATTGTTTCCACTCAACGACATCACTCAAACAACATTGAAGACTAAGTCCAATCTATGGTGTAAATTAATGCAATTAAATACGCAATGTTTTCGTAAAGCAGAAAGAGGAAATACATACAACTTCAAAATTTCCCGGTTGCAATCATTATCGTTATTTGTCAGCGGTCACAATATCATCATTCAAGTAAGATGGGCTACGACCACCAGCTCCCTTTCATTTTATTTCATTTCATTTATTAAGTTTCCACACAAGTTCCTTTGACTTGAACACAAAAATCGTCGCCAACAGTCGTTATTTTTAAGCAAAACACAATAAAGAATAATTTCATTTGGCATCACTACTTCATAGAAAACGCAATGTAATATGTTCCAATAGATCGTGCTCGAGTGTGATAAAGCTCTCACTGTTCTGTTTTCGACGTCACTCTGTCGAAATAGACGTTGGTTTGAAATCGGGGTCGAGTTTCCCTTTAAGAGTGTTTTGAGGTGAGAGAAAAAAAAAAAACAACCTCTCCATCTCTTCTTCCACCTGCTCTCATTAGGGAGCTTTAGATTTTAGACGCGCGGACGTTCAAAGAGAAAAAAAAAAACATGATCTGAGTGTGCGCAGTAACTTGATCCGCGCTACTGCGCACGCTCAGATCGTGTTTTTTTTTTCTCTTTGAACGTCCGCGCGTCTAAAATCTAAAGCTCCCTATTATATTTTCACGACACAGACACCCTAGTGCAATGCATGACACATATATTCACACACTCTCTCGAACACACACACACACACACACACACACACACACACACTCTCTCTCTCTCTCTCTCTCTCTCTCATCTTCATCCTTATTCTGCAAAGTGAACAGCAAATTTAATCATGATTATAAGCGTTATGATTATGTTTGATATGTATAACATATATCGATAAACACAAGCACAGCATAATGTTTAACAGTATAATCTGATTTTTTTTTTGTCAAAGTCACTGTCCTTAATCAGCATAATTATAATCTTTCTAGCTATAGGATAAAGGCTCTGTTGCACGATAGTTTGATTTGACGAATTTCTCAATCATGGACAGAGAAACTGCCTTCAACTATTTATCTACGGGGCATGGCTGTGTGGATGCTTTCCAAAACCTCATGTTGGAAGATATACTTGTAATTCAAACCAGACTCAGACAGGGTCATGACATAGAAACATAATAACGGCCACATGCAACGTATACATTCTTTTTACTTTCTCCGTAAATCTCAGTATAATTGGTTGCGGACTGCTTGTGTCAAAGATGAGAGTCAACTATTTCTGCCTCTTGACTGGTTGTGGGATAATAAAGTTGACGGTTTTATGTTGGAAAGAAATTAATAAAAAATCTCCAGGGGTCCGTTTCTTAAAAGTCTTATGTGAGAGACTTTCTCTCATAAGACACACTTATTAAAACTTCATGAAATTGATTTTACTTCTCTTTGAAAGTCTGTCATAGTATGAGCAACTTTGGCCATTCTGAGATTGATGTATAAGGACTTCTAACATGCGATGACTTCATGAAACCGACCCCGCGGGCTTGTGTATCAGATTTGATATTCCGATGTTTGTCGTTTATTCCACGAAGCACTTATCACGTCAGTTCCTTGATTCGAATTCATATCCTTACAAGGATCCTTGGACAAAAATGTTTTAGGCACTTTGTCCCTCTCGACTCCTGTTAAAACATGACACATGACGATGTTGGGATAAGAATGGCAAAGCCCGCTCCCTTTGAAAGAGCAGTGGTGTCAGAGTGGACTTGCTAGCCTATGGTATGGTGGTCCTGAAGTACGCTCGACGACAGGTCATGTGCGCCGTGAATTTTGCGACCAGGTCGCGAATTTCGCGATTGGGGACGCCAAGTTCGTGACTCGAGACGGACGCGAATTTTGGGTCCCCAGTCGCCAAGTTCGTGTCCCGGGTCATGAAATTCGCGTCCCGAGTCACGAACTTGGCGTCCCCAATCGCGAACTTCGCGACCTGCCAGGGCCCCGTTGCAAGAAAGTTGCAATCAATTGCAAATAATTGCTAATTTTGAAACAACCATTCTGATTGGCTCAGGGTCTGCCCTATTAAGAAGACATGCATGCAACAATGATTTTGATTGGCCAGTGACAATCAGTTGCAAGTTGCGTTTAAACGCAAAGTTTCTAGCAACGGGGCCCCTGGTCGCAAAATTCACGGCGCACATGACCTGTTGTCGAGCGTACTTCCATACTATGGGTAGGTATAGTAAAAACATATTGATGATGGTAACAGTACTAATGGCAATGATAATATCGCTGATAATTCTGTTTCCTCTCTTTATGTCACGGAATGTGATGCTAAACATTTTATCAACTGGAATTGCCATGGATGAAAATGCAGTGCTCGGATGACATTAGAGTCTGACCAATGGGGGGTATTACATTTAAAGGGATCGTATAGTTTTGGTTGAGACCTAACTTCATGTTTCTAACATTTTTTGGTGAGATATTGAGAAACCTCTTATGAAGTCTGAAAGAACATGTAATTCCAAGAGGAATTCAATGTTTATTTGATGAAAATTGGTTTTGAAATGGCTGAGATATCCAAAACAGAGCAATCCTAGTAAAAGGTGGGACCCACCTTTTATTGCAATGACTTTGTTTTACTCTGTTCTTGGATGTCTCAGCCATTCCAAAACCGATTTTCATCAAATAAGCTTTGAATTCCTCTTAGAATGGTTATGCTCTGTACTATTTCATAGGTGTTTTCTTGGTATCTCGCAAAAAGTTAAAAGTCCAATCCTCATCTCCACCAATACTCTACCATCCCTTTAACCAGGTAGGTGGGATACCACCTCCCTGCTTTAGCCTCCTTGGTCTGATGGGCTTCAGGAGCGAAGATGAAACCATGGCAGACATAGTTTTTCCATGTCGCTGTTGATGATAAATGTTTCTCCTCCTGTAATAACACCAAGTGGGGGAGGTTATCTTTCCTCCCTGCTATAGTGGGATTTTCCCGGGTATCATTCGCGGTATCCCACCATCGAATCAAGTTCAACGCAGGTTAGAGATGACAACAATTCACTCATGTCAAGAGATCTTGAAGAGAAGCAGGGCTGAAACATGATCCGAATTTTTAGAACAGAAACCAAGAGAACGGAATGACAAAACAGATATCGCATGTTTCGTATCGCATGCATTCATGATAATCTAGATTGAACAAAAAGTACTTCATCAAAAAAGTAAATAACTTATGAGGAGACAATTTTCCTTTTCCTTTCCTTACTTTGTGTATGTCTTAAAATCGTGAATAGAATCAGTAATTATTAAGACGCTATTCCACAATGATAATGACAAATTGTGGCATTTTCTGATTACAGTTCGCGTATTTTAAGTTAACTTTTCCCTGACTATAAGTTCTTCCAGATTCTGACATTGCACCATATTGTTAAAGTTTCTGTTGAATCACATCAGGAAAAAAAAAAAGCCAAATGAGCAATATCATTTGACACAGTGCCCTGAACACCTGTCGAACAATCTATTGTAGGAGTGCGAGAGTCATGAATCAATCAATGCTGATGAAAACGGGGGAAAAAATCGTATTTCTCCCTGGGTTTCAACTTCGTTGAATTTCAGCCAGCATTCGAGCTTTTTGCAAGTCACCCTCCCTCGTTCTCTCATCATGCTCATTGCGTCTGTATTCGAAGCATATACTGACATTGTTCAATACTGCCACATTCCTATTTCATTTCTAAGCAACTATCGTGTTTGTGTCAGAGAAAAGGGGTGAACTCTGACGATCTCTTTTTGTTAGTGACCCTGCTGCCTCCTGCTGAGTACAACTCTTTTGGTACGATCCTGTTGTCCTTTTATAATGTCTGGCTATAAATGCACGCAAGTATAACGACTGCTAACAAAACGAATGCGTGTATTGTTTGTTTTGTCGGATAAGGGGTCATGACCCTTATCGAAGTCTACAAAAGCGAATTTAATAGATAAGATGAAATGTGCATCCATAAAGCACCTGTAAATCCTCGATACCACCTCAAAAGCATGTGCAGCGGACAGTCGCCTTTAACACGTATATAGAGAGCGCTAAAAGATTAAGAAGTGTGTTACCCGAGCCATAATACAGACGGAGTGACTGAAACACTCATTTCCACCTATTTTCTTCAAATGAATCCAGTTCCTCACATTGCTAGGCCTATAGGAAGGACTAGTCACATGGTTTGCAGGCAGGGCTTTCAGTCACGTGACCAAAAACAACGCTTGCGAGCGTATACTTACAGGTTAACAAGACAATAAGACGTATTATTATTATTATTATTGGTATCTCTATCTTCACAAGATATCTCTTGGAGATTAATATCACGTCAAGTTCCATCCTGGAACCTTAGACTTCCAGTACTTTTCTCAGGATTCGTGCCGTCCCCAGCAATGCTGCTTTTTGGAGCGTTTGCACTCGATCTGGCACACCAACATCGTCCAAGTGCCGTCGCAGCTGCTTTGGCGTTGTTCCGAGTGCTCCAACGACAATAGGGGTCACCTTTATTATTATTATTATTATTATTATCATTATTACCATTGATATTATTATTATTATCATTATTGTTATTATCATTATCATTATCATTATTAGGTACCTATTATTGTTTGACTTTGACTCTCGGGACGCGCACGCATCCAAAATAATTATGATAGGCATGCAAATTTCACGTCGAAGGAAAAGGTGTAAATCTGCATGGTCTTACGAAATGCAATTACATCTGACATGACAATTCGCCGAGTCTCTGCTCTGTTGGCGTTTTTTTTTTTTTTTTCTTTTGGTCACGGCATACATATTTCCACATGAGATTCGGTGCCTTGTAAACGTTTGTTACAATCGTTATGCTATGTAAGTTCCGTTATCGCTTAGAAACATTGTATTAAGCGCATTACAAATGTAATGTATTATTATCATTATTATTATGATTTATTTAGAAATTACGTAGATTATGACAAGAGAGGCAGAAGTGTCAAAAGTGTCTATAACAGAATAAATCAAATTAAGAACACTAAATGAATAATGACGAATGGAGGAGTTAAAATAAAATCTTATTTCTCAAAAATGTGAATGTCTCATTTCGATAATTTAAAGGGTGTGTACAGTTCTGGTCGAGGTGAGGATTTAGCTTTTAGCGTTTTGCGAGATATTCAGAAACCACTCTATGAGATGTCAAAGAGCATGCAGTTCTAAGGGGTATCAAAAGTTTATTTGATGGAAATCGGTTTTGAAATGGCTGAGATATCCAAAAACAAGGTGAAACAAAGAGATCCTAATAAAGTTGTGGCATGTCGCCTTTTATCATTAGCACTTTTTTTGTTGATATCTCAGCCATTTGAAAACCAATTTTCATCAAATAAACGTTGAATCCTTCTTAAAATTACATGCTCTTTCATATGTCATAAGAGGCTTTTCATTATCTCACTTAAGAATGTTGAAAACATGAATCCCCACCTCAACCAGTACTGTACAGTCCCTTTAAAGCCAACGTAACATTATTTTAGTTTTTCTCCGTATGATACATCGTTTTGTTAATCTTAACTCCTTCCTTGTTTTAGTAATCGACAGTGTTGCACCACAAAACGTCTTCTACAAATATTCTCTGCGGTTTTGTCGATACTTTCTTTGCCCACAGTCTATGTGCTGAGGATTTCGGGAACAATGGACACCTTATAAAACAATTTATGCACAGTACCAATGTCTTTTGTTGCTGCTTTGTTTAGTTTTCTATGGATGTTTGAGAATTTTCATGGATCACGTGAATCTTATATAATATTTTAAGGTCACGGACCCTAAAATCAGTTTGCTGTTTCCTCTTTGTTCAAGGGAAGTCAGTCAACCAGGTACTTATCACGGAAAATAGTGTTAGCAGTGGCGTACCGTGGGTCAAGACATTGGGGGGGGGGGGGCACCTCATGGCAGCAACATCAGAATTGCATAACGTAACAATTAATTGCGAGCGAGCTTGAAAATTTTGACATTTTACAGTCCCCAAACTGCCGTTTGTAGCTAGTATATATAATAATATATGTATGTATATTTATATACATATATATTTGCTTTTGAAATTAAGGGGGTTGCACCGGGTGCAACTGCTGGCAGTTGCTAGCAGTAACATCACGAGAATGGCATAACGATTAAATGCGAGGGAGCGAAGCGAGCGAGCTTGAAAATTTTGACATTTTACAGTCCCCAAACTGCCGTTTGTAGCTATATTTTTTCGCTTTGGAAATTCGGGGGGGGGGGGGGGGCGCACCGGGTGCACCTGCTGGCAATTATTGGCAGTAATATCAGGAGAATGGCATATAACGGTTAAATGCGAGCGAGCGAAGCGAGCGAGCTTGAAAATTTTGACATTTTATGTTCCCAAAACTGCCGTTTTTAGGTATATTTTTTCGCTTTGGAAATTAAGGGGAGGGGCGCATCGGGCGCAACTGCTGGCAATTACTTACAGCAACATCAGGAGAATTGCATAGCGATTAAATGCGAGCGAGCGAAGCGAGCGAGCTTGAAAATTTTGACATTTTACAGTCCCAAAACTGCCGTTTGTAGCTATATTTTTTTCGCTTTGGAAATTAAGGAGAGGGGGTGCACCGGGCGCAACTGCTGGCAATTACTGACAGCAACATCAGGAGAATTGCATAACGACTAAATGCGAGCGAGAGAAGCGAGCGAGCTTGAAAATTTTGACATTTTATAGTCCCAAAACTGCCGTTTGTAGCTATATTTTTTTCGCTTTGGAAATTAAGGAGAGGGGGTGCACCGGGCGCAACTGCTGGCAATTACTGACAGCAACATCAGGAGAATTGCATAACGATTAAATGCGAGCGAGCGAAGCGAGCGAGCTTGAAAATTTTGACATTTTATAGTCCCAAAACTGCCGTTTGTAGCTATATTTTTTTCGCTTTGGAAATTAAGGAGAGGGGGTGCACCGGGCGCAACTGCTGGCAATTACTGACAGCAACATCAGGAGAATTGCATAACGATTAAATGCGAGCGAGCGAAGCGAGCGAGCTTGAAAATTTTGACATTTTATAGTCCCGAAACTGCCGTTTTTAGCTATATTTTTTCGCTTTGGAAATTAAGGGGAGGGGGCGCACCGGGCGCAACTGCTGGCAATTACTGACAGCAACATCAGGAGAATTGCATAGCGATTAAATGCGAGCGAGCTTGAAAATTTTGACATTTTACAGTCCCAAAACTGCCGTTTGTAGCTATATTTTTTCGCTTTGGAAATTAAGGAGAGGGCCTGGGCGCACCGGGCACAACTGCTGGCAATTACTGACAGCAACATCAGGAGAATTGCATAACGATTAAATGCGAGCGAGCGCAGCGAGCGAGCTCGAAAATTTTGACATTTTACAGTCCCAAAACTGCCGTTTGTAGCTATATTTTTTTCGCTTTGGAAATTAAGGAGAGGGGGTGCACCGGGCGCAACTGCTGGCAATTACTTACAGCAACATCAGGAGAATTGCATAACGATTAAATGCGAGCGAGCGAGCTTGAAAATTTTGACATTTTACAGTCCCAAAACTGCCGTTTGTAGCTATATTTTTTCGCTTTGGAAATTAAGGGGAGGGGACGCACCGGGCGCAACTGCTGGCAATTACTGATAGCAGCATCAGGAGAATTGCATGTAACGATTAAATGTGAGCGAGCGAAGCGAGCGAGCTTGAAAATTTTGACATTTTACAGTCCCAAAACTGCCGTTTTTAGCTATATTTTTTCACTTTGGAAATTAAGGGGAGGGGGCGCACCGGGCGCAACTGCTGGCAATTACTGACAGCAACATCAGGAGAATTGCATAGCGATTAAATGCAAGCGAGCTTGAAAATTTTGACATTTTACAACAGTCCCAAAACTGCCGTTTGTAGCTATATTTTTTCGCTTTGGAAATTAAGGAGAGGGCCTGGGCGCACCGGGCACATCAACTGCTGGCAATTACTGACAGCAACATCAGGAGAATTGCATAACGATTAAATGCGAGCGAGCGAAGCGAGCGAGCTCGAAAATTTTGACATTTTACAGTCCCAAAACTGCCGTTTGTAGCTATATTTTTTTCGCTTTGGAAATTAAGGGGAGGGGACGCACCGGGCGCAACTGCTGGCAATTACTGATAGCAGCATCAGGAGAATTGCATGTAACGATTAAATGTGAGCGAGCGAAGCGAGCGAGCTTGAAAATTTTGACATTTTACAGTCCCAAAACTGCCGTTTTTAGCTATATTTTTTCACTTTGGAAATTAAGGGGAGGGGGCGCACCGGGCGCAACTGCTGGCAATTACTGACAGCAACATCAGGAGAATTGCATAGCGATTAAATGCAAGCGAGCTTGAAAATTTTGACATTTTACAACAGTCCCAAAACTGCCGTTTGTAGCTATATTTTTTCGCTTTGGAAATTAAGGAGAGGGCCTGGGCGCACCGGGCACATCAACTGCTGGCAATTACTGACAGCAACATCAGGAGAATTGCATAACGATTAAATGCGAGCGAGCGAAGCGAGCGAGCTCGAAAATTTTGACATTTTACAGTCCCAAAACTGCCGTTTGTAGCTATATTTTTTTCGCTTTGGAAATTAAGGAGAGGGGGTGCCCCGGGCGCAACTGCTGGCAATTACTTACAGCAACATCAGGAGAATTGCATAACGATTAAATGCGAGCGAGCGAGCTTGAAAATTTTGACATTTTACAGTCCCCAAAACTGCCGTTTGTAGCTATATTTTTTCGCTTTGGAAATTAAGGGGATGGGACGCACCGGGCAAAACTGCTGGCAATTACTGATAGCAGCATCAGGAGAATGGCATAACGATTAAAATGCGAGCGAGCGAAGCGAGCGAGCTTGAAAATTTTTGACATTTTATAGTCCCAAAACTGCCGTTTTTAGCTATATTTTTTCGCTTTGGAAATTAAGGGGAGGGGGCGCACCGGGCGCGACTGCTGGCAATTACTGACAGCAACATCAGGAGAATTGCATAGCGATTAAATGCGAGCGAGCTTTAAAATTTTGACATTTTATAACAGTCCCAAAACTGCCGTTTGTAGCTATATTTTTTCGCTTTGGAAATTAAGGAGAGGGCCTGGGCGCACCGGGCACAACTGCTGGCAATTACTGACAGCAACATCAGGAGAATTGCATAACGATTAAATGCGAGCGAGCGAAGCGAGCGAGCTTGAAAATTTTGACATTTTACAGTCCCAAAACTGCCGTTTGTAGCTATATTTTTTTCGCTTTGGAAATTAAGGAGAGGGGGTGCACCGGGCGCAACTGCTGGCAATTACTTACAGCAACATCAGGAGAATTGCATAACGATTAAATGCGAGCGAGCGAGCTTGAAAATTTTGACATTTTACAGTCCCCAAACTGCCGTTTGTAGCTATATTTTTTCGCTTTGGAAATTAAGGGGAGGGGACGCACCGGGCGCAACTGCTGGCAATTACTGATAGCAGCATCAGGAGAATTGCATAACGATTAAAATGCGAGCGAGCGAAGCGAGTGAGCTTGAAAATTTTTGACATTTTATAGTCCCAAAACTGCCGTTTTTAGCTATATTTTTTCGCTTTGGAAATTAAGGGGAGGGGGCGCACCGGGCGCAACTGCTGGCAATTACTGACAGCAACATCAGGAGAATTGCATAGCGATTAAAATTAATGCGAGCGAGCTTGAAAATTTTGACATTTTATAACAGTCCCAAAACTGCCGTTTGTAGCTATATTTTTTCGCTTTGGAAATTAAGGAGAGGGCCTGGGCGCACCGGGCACAACTGCTGGCAATTACTGACAGCAACATCAGGAGAATTGCATAACGATTAAATGCGAGCGAGCGAAGCGAGCGAGCTCGAAAATTTTGACATTTTACAGTCCCAAAACTGCGGTTTGTAGCTATATTTTTTTCGCTTTGGAAATTAAGGAGAGGGGGTGCACCGGGCGCAACTGCTGGCAATTACTTACAGCAACATCAGGAGAATTGCATAACGATTAAATGCGAGCGAGCGAGCTTGAAAATTTTGACATTTTACAGTCCCCAAACTGCCGTTTGTAGCTATATTTTTTCGCTTTGGAAATTAAGGGGAGGGGACGCACCGGGCGCAACTGCTGGCAATTACTGATAGCAGCATCAGGAGAATTGCATAACGATTAAATGCGAGCGAGCGAAGCGAGCGAGCTTGAAAACTTTGACATTTTACAGTCCAAAAACTGTCGTTTGTAGCTACATATATATTTTTTCGCTTTGGAGGGAGGGGGCGCCCGGTGCGCCCCCTGGATCTTTTTTTATTTTATTTTTATTTATTTATTCTCCACTCATGGGATGGATTGCCCTGGTCAGCTAAAAGCTGGTTTTCACAGGGGTCCACCACTGGTAGTCAAGGGTGTCGGTTTATGTTTCATCCTTTCATGTCGATTTCAAAAGCAGTTTACTAACCCTTGAATTACCATTTTGGTATGTTTTTTTTTTTTTTTTTTTTTTTTTTTTACCAGCGGATTGGGGGGGGGGGGGGCACGTGCCCCCCCCCCCCCCCCATGCCCCCGCGTAGTTACGCCACTGAGTGTTAGTGACGTTAATTCTATGTCTTTTACATAAAATGGGCTTTGATGTAATCACAGCAATATAATCGGTCAGATAATGCATAGGTTCTTACTGATCCACGCTGAGCCATGGGTTCGGTAAAATCCGAACGCATGGCCATGCTTCTGATAAAATCCGAACCCAGGGCTCAAGCCTTGTGTATAGTATTGCAGAGGTACCGGACGCAGAATGGGGAAAAGGTTGAATTTCATTCATTTACGAGCCCATTTTATAAAGAGAATGATGCTTAGGCCTGTTTCGTGGGTCAGTGAGAATTGGATGGCTCGTTTAAGTGTGGAAACAGTCTAAAACCCACTCGTTGTGTTCGTGGGTTTAAACAGTTCCAAAGTTAAACTCGTGCATCCAATTCTCAATGATCCACTCTGTCCTGTGCATCATTTGTCTAGTAACACACTCATCCAGATCCAGACACACATATTATATTGCGTGAAATGACATGAAATACCACCTGCCCTCCCTAACTTTAGGATACCATGCATCCCAATCAATCAAAATGGGGTAAAGACCGGAGTAAAGAAAAATGAAAAGGAACAGATCCACGTGAATAATTCGAAAATCCGTCCATGATAACTTTGGGAGAGGGAACAATTGCGAAATCCCGGTGTGGAACATTGACAGAGCTTGCTAAAGCGTACATGACGCTGTTACCATGGTTACGACACCAAACATGATTCTCTGCGTTTTTGTTTTGTTTTGTTTTTTGGGGGGTGTTTTTTTTTTTTTTTTTCAGGGTGGTTCGCTTTGTGCCATCACTGCCTTGGTTGCTGTAGGCTGAACTCGGTTCACAGTCGACAAATAAAGGATGAGATTGCAAAATTTCTGCTTGAACGTCATCGAAATATCTCATATATTATCAAGGTTGAGAATGGCTGTCCTTGCCGATCGATTCAAAGGGATTAACATTCAAATTCAGTGAGTTAAACCCGATTCTCTTTTGGTGACTGCGGGGGGCATAATTTCAGCTTTAAGGATGACTGAAAAAAAAAAAAACCCGATGCTCTTTGTACGGAGAAATAATGGACAGCGTCCTTGGTACACTAATCAAAATCATTAATATTAAAAGCGTGGTAATTCAACAAAGTTCACAGAACACATTGTTAGCATTAAAGGGGATGGCTAGTAACACTGATCAGTGGGAATCAGTGGGAATGCTGGGGGATGATTGTTCCAATCCTTGTGGGATTCATTTAAGAGTAAATTATGTATCTATTGTTGTGTGAAAATTATTTGCTTCAGTATGGTCTCATATTCAAGTAATGTGCAGTTTAATGTTTCCAGGTTAGCATGCCTGTACAGTGACGGGGCGATTAAACTGCACATTACTTGAATATGACACCATTCTGAAGCAAATAATTTTCACACAACAATAGATATATAATGTACTCTTAAATGAATCCCACAAGGATTGGAACAATCATCCCCCAGCATTCCCACTGATCAGTTACTAGCCGTCCCCTTTAAACATCCGTTCAACGCTAGCCTACATTACACCCATCAAGCAGATTTTTTTTTTTCTTGTATCAGTCTATTAGCACCTTGCTTGCTCCTAGTACACATTTTTGTTATATAACATCACAACAATTAGACTTTTAATTTCGCTTTTCACATTTCTAGTCACATTTTCTTTTTCTAGCTGTTTTAATAGCCAGCTTTGGACCTGCGACGCGAACGCTAAGATGACGCAATAGCTAGGGATGAACAATGGAAACAGCTATCCTGCGCATGTTGTGTAAAACCCCATTTTTAGCCTAACAGCGTCGTCGTTAGCGTTAGCGCCGCAGATCTAGAGCTCGGTATATGTGTGTTCACTTGAATCATCTTAGTTGTAGAATCACTGTGCCATAGTCAGTCATGCTCACTTTTTACATCCATTCTTAGTCTCCTCTCCGAAGCTTTTCTTCCAATAAAACATCGAACGCTTAACGGATAGGCCTACACATTTATCATAACTGATGACAAAACAGGCACGTACGTTGCATCGATTTTATTCAGTGTACTCTTTACAAAGGTAAAAGAGGTACCACTCAATGTTTGTCTAGACAGAAATCAATAGAATGTTGCTATTAATATGACAAGATTTCAATGCGTCGCCAACATTCGAGAATGTTGCTCATCTTCAGAAGAATGGTGTTGTCATGCTATCGATCCGTTGCAATGCTTCTCAAAAGTTCACTCTGATTTGATGTGTAATTCTAATAAGGGATAAAATCTTATAAAAATCCTCCTCATCTATAGGCCTATACCGGGTTTGACATGCCATGACAAAGTGAGACTTCAGTACATCATTGATATAATCATTGAGATACTCTCAGTACGTGTATAGGCAACATGAACAAAGTGCGCTAAAATATGATGTATTTATGATGATCATGGTCTCAGTGACAGCGCAACAATGAGCACCACGCTGCCAGTTATCACTACCCCCCAGTGGTAGCTACCAGGCACCTGCTCTCACACCAGTTAAAGAGGGGCGTTTTGTGGAGGTTAAACAGTTCAGTGCATCACAGAAAAGGTGTAAGCCGTGGGCTAGAATTTGTCTGTATCTACAGTTTAAAGGTCCGCCTCGATAGATCCATGAAATCTTACCTGAATTGTCTCTATGTATGGCTTATATCAAGTGCGTGTGTGTGTGTGTGTGTGTGTGTGTGTGTGTGTGTGTGTGTGTGTGTGCGCGCGTGCGTGTACAGAAACATTTGCCTACGAAGGAGGAGAAGAGTACTCACCGGAAGTAGACAAGACTTCAAGAAACCTCTAGTTTTGACGAGTTGCCTTCTCGTCCTAAACAAGGCGCATATGAAAGGTGAGTTTATAGAGTAGTCATTTTGAAGCTACAGTTAAAAGCCGCCTTGGCACCTTCACGCCCGTTCGTTCAGACTAATGAGTACATTTATATACGAACTAGTCGCTTTCACCCTGTAAATCTATACTGAAGGCTATTTGTTTGAACTCATTTGGGACAGGATGGCGCAAAGACGAGTTCAGGGGTTTGCTATGGACTAGAAGGCGAGAAAGTCTCTTAGTTTTCTGGCCCTCGAAAGCGTCCGGACGATTCGAATAAGTTGCTTTGGGTGATGTTCGTTATTCCGAATATTTGATCATCCGAAAATGAAGTATGGTTCGTTATTCCGAAGGTTTGATACTCCGAAAGACACAATTACCCTATACCTATAGATGTTCGTTAATCCGAAAAAAAAGTTCGTTAATCCGAATATTTGTGGTTCGTTATATGCAAATGAAAAGAAGGTGCGTACATGACTTGTATAGCTATAACTGAACCTTCCGCATTACGGACATGATATCGTTTTCTGATTAACGAACCTTCGGAATAACGGAATTTATTTCATTTTCGGATGAATGAACCTTGGGAATAACGTACGAACTTCATTTCAATTTCGGATTAACGAACCTTCGGAATAAAGAACCTCATTTCATTTTCAGATTGACGAACCTTCGGAATAACGAATCGGATTTCATATTCGGATTAACGAACCTTCGGAATAAGAAGTGTTGCTTTCTTGCTTTCTCGCTTTCTCGTCCTAAGCAAACACCATAGGCTAGTTAAGAAACGCCACCTTCATGCTATCTTGTCCCAATTAATAAAAGGGGTTTAAACAAAACAAAAAAAAAAAAAGACCGTCATCGTCCTGAAACCATTGGGACTACATGTTGATGAGGACCGGAACGATTCAGCCTATTTCCACATATCCAAAACTATCTTCGTCAAGAGATTTTTACTAATTATAACAATAATGTGGTATATCACATTACCAGTCTAAGATAAAGTGAAGGAATATTTTGTGTGGCTGTGATCTTGGCCAATTCTTGGACTATGAAGATCCAGAATTGGTCCTTCTATAGTTTTGTAGTTGCTATTGATTGAGATGATGCGTGCAATGGGACACAACCACTGGTTTTGATCATGAATAAAAAGTTATGTAAAAGAAAATGAAATCAACAGTGATGACGAAATTGATGAAATTTTTAGATTTATCATAGTGACAATGATGACAATCAAGAATACCAAGAGTAGATTAGTTCTGTGTAGAACAGAATGAAAGATAAAGAGGAGAGAGAGTGAATTCATCAACAGCAAGTTCGATGATATGGAATGTGGAAATGATGAAGGGTACTGGATTTGAGCTATTGCCGTCAACAACAATACGCAGGAATAGGAAAACCCTGGAATTCATGTTAATAGCAAATGGACGTTTTATTTTGTTTGCGATGATCGACCACAGCGCATGCCTCTTTTACTCATTTATCTTTATAATTATGGTGTTGCCCCTAGTAACTTCTTCGGTTCATACGCATTATTATGCGTATATCCAGGGTATGTCATGCTTTGTTAGTCATGTGATCCCTGCATAATGTATAGGCGATTTAAAATTTCACTTCTCTCCTTCGTTTTTAAACACACTCTGTAATTTGCACTCTTATCACAAAGGGGGAAATCATCGGCGATAAAGTATATCCTCAATGAAAATGATATAGATCGATGGGGTTCAGTTAATCGGGTCAGTAGCTCGTCAAGGTTTCACGTCCCCTATATAGTATTCAATATATCAATTAGCTACCGTGCATGGATGCTTTGCCATCTCATAAAGGATGGATGTTGGTAAAGGATGACTGCTGGTATAGAGAGTGGATTAATAATAAAACTTCCTCGCTATGACGCCTCCTGCCTGGGAGGGTGTTAGTCTTCGTTCAAGGGAACTATACCACATTTTTTGCAAACCCGAAACAGAATATTAAAAATTAGGAGCAATTCAATCCACGGATTACATCAGTTTCAACCGCTATGTTTCTGTCACCGACAACATGAAAAACGATGACCACTATTACTTAGCAGTCGTACTGCTTTGCATTGTCTCTAGTTATAATCTTATTGCTAGAAGAATGTCAACATTAAAAAAAGGCAATTAATACTATTTTACGTCTTACTGATTGAAGTTGTTTTGTGTCTGGAATGCGGTACTGACAGCAGTATAAAAACACTTATTTGGAATGCTCAGCAAAGGAAGATATTTTGTCTTAGTCGCAGTGAATTGACGCAAAATCACCTCGTATGTTGTTTGAACGTTATAGAAATATGTGAAACCCATTGCTGTTTGATCATGTAGATTACTTGTCGGTTTGTTTGGAAAAATCACGATTAGGCCTAATGGTATTAATGATCCAAGAGAAATATTTTCGTTCACATCGAACGCATTTTTTTTCTACCCTCATTTCTTCTATCCTCGTTTATCATTCAATGAGGTGTGAAATTAAAATGCAGTGGTAAAGGATTATACAAACAAGGCACTTTGGAATGATATGATTGCTGAAGAATTTTACAAATAAATTTAAAAGTTGTCTGTTTGCTTTTTAAGATGACCCATGAAACGTTGAGCTCACCTAGCTGTACACTGGTTCTTGTTAGTCTAACCTCAAATAATCAATTTCAACCTCAGCTTATAGGGACAATATCTCTTGATCAACAAAATCCTAACCACAAGGTATTTAGGCACTTATTCATTTTCTTTTTACAGATTTTCTAAATGTATTTTTGTATTCATGTTCTCCAAAAAAAAAAAAAAAAAACTTTTTTTTTTTTTAAATGAGGGGACTGCAATTTACAAGCTAAGCTGTTTAGCAGTCCCTCCAATTTCCACCAGCATACACCTATTTAGTCATTTTTAATAAAACGTTGATTAATTCCATACCGATTTGAATACCTTATGTCATTATATGACAATCTACATTCAGATGTAAATATTTTGACATAATTTTTGTAGTAACATAATCATAATGTGCTTATGATTGTATAATGTATGATTTTGTTTGTAATGAAAAATAATTAATCTTGATGAAAGTGAAATGCCCTTGCAGTTATGTGCATCTCGTTCAACTTTATTGTTGGACAAAATTTCGGGCTCATCCCGCAAGACCGACACACATGAGTCCTACAGCCCACGAGTCCTACACCCAACGAGTTTGACACTAGGCAAATAAGGCCCATGAAACCGACACTACGTAAAAACAGCCCACGAGTTCGACAGATACAACACGGGTTTAATGTGTCGGTTTCGTGGGCTTAGCTTAGTGTCGAACTCATGGGCTGTATGACTCGTGGGCTGTATAACTCGTAGGCTGCATGACTCGTAGGTGTCGATTTCGTGACGTGCACCCAAAATTTCTCCTCTTCATCTGCCTCTTCTTAGGTCACAAACTGAGAGATATTTCCGCCTTTTTTCATGCATCCAAAGGTGAATATTAAACAGTTTACCTATTATACTTTTATTCAATATAATGCATCTGTGTGATACACTTCTATATTACATCTATATAGCAGTATTCGTATTTTATATCAGCACATAAATACCTGGCCCATGCCCCTCCTTTTTTCTGTCTTCTTAGCATCACGACTGTGCAGATTCAATCAAATTTAGTTTGAATTAATTTGCATTTTCCACAGAACGCTATACACTTTATTCATTTTTGTAAAAAAAAACAACAACAACAATACAGCAAAACATTAAAACACATATGACCTATGACTGAACAAGCTTGCTTTTACGTATAGAGGACCCATCATAATAATCATTTCTCCTGTATACTGCGCCTAATTCAAATCAATTTACGATCCCAGTTGTTAGTTTATTTTAATATGTGTGTTAACGCTCACTTAAGAGGTGAGTGAATTGCACTTCGAATACCTCAAATAGGTCACCATTTTCCTGTTAAGTGGAAGACGAAAATACACTATTATGTGTGCGCACACAACGAATTGATAGGAAATTTGAATGTTTTATATGTTCTCAAAGAAATCGTCAAGGCACGTACAATTTTGTTTTATGAGTATTGTCAAATATCGATTGGTTGCGCACCACAATATTTGACGTTCACAATGCCAACAATCGCGTTATACAGCTGAGGAAAAATTTAATCTCATCTAGTCGCCTTTGTGTCCCCGCACCGTTAGACTGCCGACAGTATTCATCATCCTGACCGCATAAAGTAGAAATCAATATTTCTGACAAATTTGCTGCATTGATAGGTGAGAATTTCATAAATGTCGTCTCCAACAAAGAGGGGGAAAAGAGCGAGAGAGACGGATGCATGTAGACATTACAGAAGGGGAGTTTTAGTGTAGCTGTCTTGTGCAGTCAGGGGCCTAACTCTGGCAAAATGCAGGACAAAATGACATTTTTTCAAAGCACTGCCTGTCGCCATTTTCAAAATAAAATAAAATTACTCCATCGCTATCACCTCCAAAAATATGCTTTCGTCAGTTCATCGCAATTTTGAATTTCAGCCTTAAGTTTTTGTTGTACTATGACGCCCACCAGTGTACAAATGTTGCTCTATGTATTTTTTGTTTTACTATCTTTTGCATATTTTTAATGTATTCATGGTCCTTTGTGTACAATGTCTACTATTCAGCCTGCGGGTTGCGAGGGATATCACTCGATAGAATACCGTTTCAATTCAATTCTATTCAATTCAGTTCAATTCAATTCAATTCAATTCAATTCAATTCAATTCAATTCAATTCAATTCAATTCAATTCAATTCAATTCAAAAGACCACTGCAGACTAATAAAACTTGTTGCTTGACTGTTGATTTTGCACATTTCGAGTTTCTTTTTTTTTTCATTACAAATTATTACTTCTAGCGACTTAAGGCCTTGATGATAAACCTTGATAGGGGTAATTCAATTAAAGTGATATGTTCCATGTGAAATTGATTTCCATTATGATTCTGTGTGCATGATATCATCGGTACACTATGCCTCGATACTGTTGTCTATTAACCAAAGGACAGCTATGCACGGTAAAGGTTGGACTGTGCATTAGTAATAATTTATAATTACGAAACCAAACATCAGTGCCAGGTCTCTACACTTTTTTTTTCTCCGTTTCGTGGTTCCCACAGTGCGTGCTTCATTGAATCATCATAATTGGACTGTAGGAAGTTGCATGGGCAATCATTTTTATCTTTATTTTTATTTATTCATTATCATTATTTTGTTGTTGTTGTTGTTGTTCTTGTTGGACGGGGAGCAATCCTATGATTATGGCTTTTCAGACCAACAAAAGTTTAATTAAAATCCGTACAAGGTTTCTTTTCACACCATTCAATATCTCGCTAGTAGCTGGGATGAGTGTATACAATGTCTGCACTTTTGGTATCGAAAAATTAATATTGATGTCGATGAATATAGCATGCTTAGTCTAGTATGATGCATTTCATTTTATATCTTTTTCAATCTCATTATAAGCTCTCTGTTTTACCGTCTCCATATTTTCATACTGTAGGCATGTAGGGCCTACACTTCCTATTCATTCCTGAAAATAGGTCATAATCATGATATTCTAACAGGGACTGTACACAAAAGTGAAATTATCAAAGTATGTTGCATGATTATCTTTAGTTCATCCGCATAAAGGTCAGATTTGTGTCATAAGTAATAAGCGATGCCATTACAGGTGCTTGCGTCAAGGAAAAGGCCTATTAATGATGATATGGTAAAACAACAACACAAGAATGTTGAGATGTCCGTTATAGCTAAACTTCTTCACAAGTAGGCCTATAACAATATGATATTAGGGCAGCAGAATTTTAGCAATTGGTTGTACCATTTACAACAAATATTTCACTTTCGTAAGTATAGGACAGGATTGAGTCTCCTATACAGAGTCTCGTTTCATAAAAATTGTAATCAGTAACAACCGCCACTTTTCTTTGACAAATTTGCTCTTATGCATCTTATTAGGTCAAAAAGATTTCAGTAGCTTATAATAACTATCGTTACTTGTTATTGATAACAAGTTTTATGAAATGGGGCCGAGATGTCTCTTAGAATGGCAGCCACATAGGCCTAAATACCTTTGCCAAAAGGTTATAAATATTAAGTACGATTTGCATGTAGGCGTTTGCTTGTTTGTTTATTTCTTTTTATACCTGTTATCAGCATTAGTCGAAATGATGCATGAGTCGGGTTTTGATGACATTTCCAGGACATGTTCGTTGTGGTGAAAGGCACATGATTTGTGGTGTAGGGATCCGGATCATGACCCAAATCCATGGCCCGGATACGCAGGATTTCTTTCTTTCGTTCATTCTTCTTCTTGGTATGGCATTGACGGAGGTTGCGTTCTCTTGTAGTTTTAACGAATAAGAATGTGATTCTCGAGGTAACAGTTTTCATGGTCGTGTTGTTTTGCTGCATTACACAGCTAGAATCCCTGAAAAAATGGACTACACTCTAAATTCGTTGGATTAAAAAGTAATCTAATAGACCATGAGGAGGGACAAATCCAAATAAGATTATTAATTTCAAATCTAATGAATTCAATTTCTAAATCAATTAGACTGAAAATTGTAATCTTATGTGGATTTGTCCCTCCTCGTGGTCTTATTAGGTTACTTTTTAATCCAACGAATTTAGAGTGTATGAGGTCACGATATCCTCAGGGTCAATGCTTCCTGTCATCAATTTTTATGGTATACGTGCATGGTGTTATAAATGATTCATCAAAGAACGCTCATGAATGCTGCATGATGTTGTACTCAGTCACATAGTAACGCGCAAGCGTCGTTGTTAAATATTTTTCTGGGGGCATCCCACGAGACCGACACCCACGAGTCATACGGTCCACGAGACCGACATCAATAATAGGTCCATGAGTCATACAGCCCACGAGTTATACGGCTCAGGAGTCATACAGCCCATGAGTTCGACACTACGCACAAAAGGCTCATGAGACCGACACTAAGCAAACATAGCCCACGAGACCGACACTCAGCAATAAAGGCTCAGGAGACCGACACTAAGCAAAGAAAGCCCACGAGACCCACGAGGGGGAGGGGGGGGGGGGGGGGGCAACTGATGGGCTAACACCCTGCCGGAGATGGCAACTCTTCTTTTCCATCTCATATCTTCCTATGCTATTACAGGTATCAGGACACCCTATACAATTTATTGGTCGATAGGTGGCGCTGTTCATCCTGTCGGTCTCGTGGGCCTTCTTTGCGTAGTGTCGGTCTCGTGAACCTCTTTTGCGTAATGTCGGTCTCGTGAGCCTTGTATGCGTAGCGTCGGTCTCGTGGACCTTTTAAGTGTAGTGTCGGTCTCGTGGGCTTTGTTTGCTTACTGTCGGTGTCATGAGCCTTTTGTGCGTAGTGTCGGTCTCGTGAGCCGTATAACTCCTGGGCTTATTTTACTTGATGTCGAACTCGTGGGCTTTATTTACTCAGCGTCGAACTCGTGGGCTGTATAACTGGTGGGCTGTATGACTTGTGAGCTGTATGACTCGTGGGCTGTATGACTTGTGAGCTGTATAACTTGTGGGCTGTATGACTCGTGGGTGTCGGTCTCGTGACGTGCACCCATTTTTCTCCATGATACTAAATGCCCAGTAGTCACCAGACGGATATGTTAACAGTGGAGGATCGGGGGGGGGGGGGGGGGCGTAACCGGCCACGCCCCCCTTTATTTTTCGTTAAAAAGAAAAAAAAAAGAAAAAAAATGAAATGAAACCCGGAAGTGGCACCAGAAATATTAGTCACGCCCCCCCCCCCCTTTACAGAATTCCTGGATCCGCCCATGGTTAACATAATTCGCAAAAACAAGGATGCAGAACGCATTCTGAACTTTCATATCTTATAACAGTTAACGCGTGGAGGAATGTGAGTTGATCTTGAAAATGCTATGCAGTGTCAGTCAGTTTACTCTGGGCTCGATTCGATCAGTAAATATGGACAGATTGAAACTTGACTTTCTCTGAATGTTATTTGAACTGTACTTTTACGTAGAGAGCGTTATAGGTTTTTAACGATATCATAAGAACATTTTGTAACCAGCAAGTTAGTTTCTTCAGTCTTACCATTGTTTTCCCAGAGGTATCGGCCATGATATTTACTTCAGTAACTCCAGTTACCCGAGCATAATACATAATTATACGGAACATGCAAGGAAGAAACATTCGGGGATGTACGTGACTGCGCCTGATGGCAGGGTTCGAACCCATTAGATATCCTTCATGGGCCCTGTTGCATCAAAATTTACATCAAACATAAGATTGAAGCTCTGAAACTCAAATATAATGCTCTTAATACTAAATTTTGATTGGCTGATACCCGACTTCTGTTTTGTCCACTGTTTAACAAAGCGCTCCCATTATTACAGTCAACATTATCATCATCACATCTTTCTCCGCCTTCCAGTTCCGCGACCTCACTTTCTTTCTCTTCGTCTTTTTCTCCCTCCATCTATCTATCTATCAATCTTTTGGTCTCGCCCTTTCTTCCTTTCACTTCTTTCCAAGGTTGTTAGCTGAATTACGTATTGATTAAATTTGACCGTAATCGTCGTGGAGATAGGCCTACTGTGTGCGTTTGTATGTTATGAGGACACATTCTACCAGGAGGTTTTTCAATACGAATTCACTTCTTACAGCCTCTGGTTGACTCCCAATCAAGTCAGCGGAAATGAAGCAAAATGTGTTGACCTACCTGATAAACATTTGCTCAACTTTTCATGTAATAGGAAAGGTTACAGGAGTTGATGACGGTACATTGATCTGCTTTTCTTTCCACCTACCATTGCCAGAATGTCGTCGACCTAAACTATCTCCTCTGATACGAGTTTATATCTTGGACTCTTCCTGTTTTGGTACTCTTTATTCAAACGTATACCATTTTCTCTTTATCAGTATAATGTTTCATCTATGTAAATGAGATAAAACATCCGGTTTCATAATATTTGCTCCTGCGACAATTATTGCTCTCATGGACTAGCTGTAAACTTTAATTCTACCTGCAGATATAATCCTAACTATAATCCTCGCATCAGTACCTAAAACCCCTATCACAATCCTAACCCTAACCCGAAGTAGGCGTAGGCATGCATGTATATACTAGAAAAAAAAAACTTAAAAACACATAACAATGTAAAGACGTGTTGAGTTATCATCAAATATTCACGTATCCACTCCCAAAGCAGTCTCAGAAAGCTGTCTGTAAGGCACTCTCGAGCTCTCATAGCAAAAAGAAGTGACATTTTAGGAATTGTTATGAAGAAAGAAAAACTAAAATGCTTATAGAATATTCCATTTAATGAATCCATTTCTGACACACATCTCCGCCGCTCACATACAATAAACGCACACACACTCACACACCCATTGGTATAGATGCATCCTCGTTTGTAATTCAATGACATAAACGAATTTTAAGGGCCTAATGTTTCTATAGGCTCAAAGTATCACTACTTATTGTTATCGCCTATATAGCTCTCTGTTCAAGCTATATGAAAACGCGTCAAAAGAAGCGTGGCATGTCTTACATCTGAATGTAGAGCTACCTTGCAATTTTCAGAAAGAAAAATCAAAGCCAAACGACCTCTAGAGTGAGTTGCGAAAAAGATACCGATTTTTTGTTATTCCATTTCGGCGTTCTGATGGCTTTTGTATTATTTTTTTTTCTCCAGCTTCTCCCCCCCCCCCCCCCCTCTTTGTGCTCTGCTCAGCAGATATTTATTGTATATGACCACGAAAATTACAATGTAACAAAATCGAATAAAGGGAGGCACAATTTGCATTCTGCAAGGCAATTTAACAACAGCAGGTTTGACAAATCTGCTTGAGTGTATAAACGTGATATCTCCGAATATTATGTTGGTCGGGTTTTCCGCTGACTTTGAATGTCTTCATAGCGATAGACACAGACTGATTCCATAAGAGGAGAAGTAATAGTTGAAGTTAGATTAACCGTCTTACTTCCACTGTGATCTACATTAACTTTGTTGTTATTCCTGGTAGCAACGCTTTCGGCCACAAAAGGGTTAAGTTATCATGAAGAGAAGAAACAATAGCGTTTAGCCAGTGGCGTATCTAGGGGGGGGGGGGGGCAAGGGGGGCACGTGCCCCGGGCGCCACTCCTTGGGGGCGCAAAAAAACGAAAAAAAAAAACGAAGAAGAAGAAAAAAAAGGGAAAAAAAAAGGAAGAAGAAGAAGAAGAAAAAAGAAAAGAAAGGGAGAAGAAGAAGGAAAAAAAAAAAAAAAACTCGCCCGGAAGGGGGAGGGAGAATGGTGGGGGGGGGGGGGGGCAGAAAACCAAATCAAACAAGATAAAAACAAAACATGATGATGACGCGGACAAAATGACAATGTTTATTGTGTTCACACAAAAATTCCATGTTCTGTGAGCTGAAATACAAAAATTTTCGGCTCGCTCGCTGCGCTCGCTCGCCAAAATTTATATAAAAAGAAGGTAAGAACAAAACGTGATGATGACAAAATGACAGTGTCTATTGTGTTCACACATGTCATTTTATATTTAGTAGGCAAAATGTTTCACGGAGCAGCGGCTGCAATTTCGTTCTGAAGCGATCGCCAATTGGATCAAAAGAAGGCGCCAACGGTTTCGAACATACGGGGGGGGGGGGGGCGCAAAAAACCCCGAATCAAACAAGATAACAACAAAACGTAATGATGACGCGGAAATATACAAATTTCGGCTCACTCGCTCGTACTAATTTAGAGTATTTTTTCAAGTCCTCATTTTGTTGGTATAAATCGTTAATATCTATAAGGCCGTCACTATATCTTGATTAGAATTGTAAGATTTAATAAGCAAAAAATGACAAGAGTTTCATGATTTGTAAACTGAAATACAAAAATTTTGGGCTCGCTCGCTGCGCTCGCTCGCCAAAATTTGTATAAAAAAAGAGAAGAAGATAAGAACGTGACGATGACGCGGACAAAATGATAATGTCTATTGTGTTCACTCATGTCATTTTATATTTAGCAGGAAAAATGTTACACGGAGCAGCGACTGCAGTTTCATTCGTTCTGAAGCGATCGCCGATTGGATCAAAAGAGGATGCCAACGGTTTCGAACATAGGGGGGAGGGGGGCGCAAAAAAAATCAAAAAAGATAAGAAAAAAAACGTAATGATGACGCAGAAATATACAAATTTCGGCTCACTCGCTCGTACTAATTTAGAGTATTTTGTCAAGTCCTCAGTTTGTTGGTATAAATCGTTATCTATAAGGTCGTCACTATAATTGTGAGATTTAATAAGCAAAAAATGACGAGAATTCCATGTTTTGTAAGCTGAAATACAAAAATTTTCGGCTCGCTCGCTGCGCTCGCTCCTCGCCAAAATTTATAAAAAAAAGATAAGAACAATACGTGATGATGACGAGGACATGGAAATTTCAACCCACTCGCGCGCACTAATTTAGAGTATTTTTTAAAGTCATCAGTTTTTTTGTATAGTAAATCGTTATCTATAAGGCCGTCACTATAATATTATCTTGATTAGAATTGTAAGATTTGGTAAGCAAAAAATGACAAGAATTCCATGTTTTGTAAGCTGAAATACAAAATTTTTCGGCTCGCTCGCTGCGCTCGCTCGCCAAAATCTATCAAAATTCATTACATTTAAATCACCCTCAAAAAAAGATCCCTTTTAAGTGCTTGAAAAAGCATCATGTGGACTTTGTTTAAAGTCCCTACCGGGATGGTGTTGGGGTTGAACACTTTTTTAGAAATTAGGGGCGCAATTTTCGTGCTTGCCCCGGGCGCCGTTTTCCCTAGATACGCCACTGCGTTTAGCGTTATGTCTTTGGCGTTCGTATACCGACGAGATACTTATCCAGGCCTGCTGGAATCTTCTATAACCTGATAAAAGCACAGATGTCACAGATCCAGACAAAGGGATGGTACAGTTTCGGTTGAGATGGGGCCGATGTTTTATGATAATGAATTTTTGAGATGATGAGAAATATCTTATGAAATATGAAAGAGCAGATAATTCGAAGAGGAATTCGAAGTTTATTTGATGAAAATTGGTTTTGAAATGGCTGAGATATCCAAAACAATGCAACCCTAATAAAGGTTGGGCTTACTTCTTATTACGATCGCTTACTTTTACTTTGTTTCGCATATCTCAGCAACTTTTAACCAATTTTCATCAAATGAATTTTGAATTCCTCTGAGAATTGTATTATCTCTATCATTTCATAAAGTGGTTTCTAAGTACCATGCAAAAAGTTAAAGGCTGAATCCTCACTTCAACCAATGATATGCTATCCCTTGAAGTCACCATAAAAGTTTATATCATCAAGTGAAAACAGAAAGGGCGTGAAACATCCACGCCACGTATCGGAACAAGAGGAGCTACGAGACTGCATTAGGTTATTGTCAACTCTCACAGATCAAAGGAAATTGTATCTCCCCCCCCCCCCACTCCGAATTACAATTAGAATAAAGATATTCAATTAAGTTAAAACAACGACAACAAAACAAACAAATAAAATAGATAAACATCGCAGAAACACACACTCATTCACACATCACATACGCACATATTAATTGTCTGAGAGAGAATTAATGTAGATAGAAACACGCAGATAAACATCTCATAACTAATGAACTTATAGACTAAGTTAATGAATAAATAGATTGAATGGCTGCGTATGCGATATAGTAAAGGATACATTATACTTTTATCAACATGTAGGCCTATCATAAAATCTATACGTATGGTAACTAAAGATATAGATTGGCAAATCTAGGAGGTTGAATAAGAAAAAAATGCCTCACAAATAGATAGAGATACACACACCCATACATACACTCTCATCAGTACAGATACACACACATACGACATAATATAGGCCATACATACATATACATACCTACATACATACATGCATATAGTTTAACGTCGAAAACACTCATAAGAAATGTGTGACAGGAAAAGGCAGGGGGGGGGGGAAGCAGACAATGAAAATGAGAGGAATATATGAGACTCACTCAGGAGGCAGATGGTGACCACGGCCAGCTGATGATGTGAGGCTGCCATGTCTATACGGCGGCAGCTCCCCAAGCGTTCCTCGACGTTACCGATTGCCAGTCAGAGAACAGTAACAAAAACCTCCTCCGCCAAAAAGGAGGCGGTTGCTCTGAGAAAATCAGAGAAATGAGTTCAAATTGTCATAAATTCCTCAATACTTGACAGTTAAAGGAAATCTGTTCTCTTCATTGTTATTTACTGATGAGTGGGACGGAAGACTTGGATGATATACCCGAGATTCATAACGCGCTGAATGTGTTTGTTATCACCACTCATGCGCCTCACTAGTTTCTGAATTCGGAGGTTCTTCAATTGGGCATTGATAGTATGGCGCGTGCGCACGAAGCTCTGTGAAATTCGTGATGCGAAATTATTTCTGGTAGAAATGCACTCCGCGGATTGACAGGTTATGAAAATGGGGGATTCGCGCTCCAGTACGTGTGCGTGGCAAACAAAATAGGGACAGGTTTGGAGTACGGATAGTCGTGTGAAACGTGCACGAACGAACCAGTCAACCCTTTCTGTGATTCTTATTCCATTATCATGCAAATTAATTTCCAAAATCTTTAACGTCGAAATATTGCTCGTCACAATGGGTGTGACTGATAACCGATGATTCCTGCATGGGTCGGACGGGGTGGGGAGAATTTCAATAGGCTCTCAGTAATTCTGGATAACAAACAAACATTTTAATCATCAACATCTGTATATACAACAAATAATTTTGCCACTGTATGGTAGTCGGATTTTGTTGTGATTATTATACAACTTGGACACTCTGATGACAATTTATGATATTGGAGAAGAAGAAATGGTATTGCAATGGACTTTGATTTTTGTTTATATCACAATAACAAAATTTAAAAAGGATCTCGTGAACTCTACTCCGTCATTAAAGTCGTTGATCGAATTTATGGCAAGAGTTATGCCTACATAAGGGCCATCCTCTTCCTGATAAACCTTCGAAGAATTCCCACACCAAAATGCAATTGATAGAGTTTAAAGAGTTAAGAAATACGAAAAAAAAAATCGATTGTGTGTTGAATTGTTTGTGCATAAGCCGGAGTAGAAAAGTACTCGAAGGATATATAAAAATAGACAAAATTATATCTCAAATGAATGAAAAAAAAAAACACCAACCAAACATCTGACCAAAAGGATGCATACATTAACAGTTATACGCGCAACAAATACATGAATAATATTAGTTTGGTTGAATAAATGGATAATGATATATTGAGTATTGTTAAATGGACTTAATTAGTAATAAGGCAGCCTTGTCTCATCTTGTTCGGGAGCAAGTATTTGAAATAAACTCTAGACCAGTAACTATATAGGATGTGTTCTCAATCATCGCTGTTTTGTAATTGCCTCCGTGTGATTAAAACAAAAGCAACAGCAAGGATAAAACTTTGGATAATCACTGAGATATGCAAATTATGGTTTAGCGAAAAGGTATCAGTTATTTGTCGTTCTGCGTAATCCTTATCTGATGATCTACATTCCAGGATTTCCTTATTGTAATGGGTAATGATTCAATGTCACACCTGTCTCTGTGTGTACGATTACCAAACATATACTTAGGCCTAGTACTAAGCACTTTGCAGAGAGAGAGAGAGAGAGAGAGAGAGAGGGGGGGGGGGGGGAGGACGGGCGGGGAGAAATGAGAAAAGGTAACTGGTAACTTACCTATAGCCTAGAGGGGTTTAGGTGGGTTCTGAAAGATCACCTCTGGTTGGGCAGTGATTAGGTACAATATGACGCGAAGTGACGTGAGAGTTGATAAGCCGTAATTCAACAATCGTGCCCGTCTTCTCTTGTCACCGTAGCATGCTGGTCAATGAGAAAAGAGAGGGGAAGGACGGGGAAGGGGAGGGGGCACTGTTACAGATCATTATCATTGTCAATTTTTGATGCAGCATGGGCTACACTGCCGGGGCAATATCTCGAGGCTATTTTTCTCGGTTGACTGGTTGTCGCGTGATCGCCCGCACACGTTCCTCGGCCTCAAGACCGCAGATCTCACACTATTCACCAATCAGCTACGACTTATATAGCACTGAGTTGTGATTGGTCCAGGGATCGGTAGTGACGTCACTGAAACTGAGATGAAAAGACCGAAAAGTATGTATAGGGATCGTTCATTGTCTGCGAGAGGTGAGAAATTACACTGCGCTCAACAGGACAAGAGTTTCTCTGGCAATCGTGCGGAACTGCACTCTCGGTTTTACGTCCTTTCCAGTTTCCAGATATTCGTGATATGACTAACTTAAATGGAAGCGAGCCAAGTATTTGTCACGTTGTGTAATTTCCTGAATAGTTCCGGAAGTAAACCATCTTATTTCGATAATATCTGAGAAGAAGAAACATGTTTGATATACGAATTCAGGATTCGACAAATACGAAGACGAGTGATGAGTGACGAGTCATAAGCATAACATCTTCGGCAAATCGAAGAATATACCGGTCCACCGACACATGAATATTATCCAATTTCATTCACACATTTTATGACGCCATGAAGATTAGTCCAGACAACTAAAAAGTTCGTATAAGGATTGTCCAAATTAGCAAACGAGTATGCAGAGTGCATTACACGTATCAGAATGCTTTGAGAATGTGACGGTAGATGGGATCACTTGTATACTATGCCCTTGTGGAGAAAAATATATGTAAATTTGAAATTATCAGTTAAGTGTTATGGCCTGTTGGAACTTGAAATGATGGCATACAATGGCCAGACGACGCAGTAGCAGTTCGTTTATGTGCTTAAAGCCCCTTTTACAATAAAGGTTCCCTGACATCCCTCACATAATATATGGTAACTTCTATTTAATCCGGATGATTGTCAGACTCTTGCATTTGAACATCAGTAAATCGGTTAAACTGGGTGTAGTTTCAGAATTTATAGTGATTGGGATGAAGAATAAGAATGTTTTCAAATTTATAACAAACCACAATGAACAAGGATGATGACATAGCAGCCTCACCATAAGAACGCATGAGTGGGGGTTCAAGGAAGCAGAACAAAAGAAGAAAGCTTGCATAAATTCTACACAGGTGACTTTGTAAAGCAAGCGCTATTGTTATGGAATTACATGGCTACATTTCTGAAATATCACGAGCCTCCTACTTTTGCCCCCCCCCCCCCCCACTGTGAATTCTTATGGTGAAGCTGCTACGTCACCATCCTTGTCTAGTGAAAATTGTTTTGGGTTTTTCATAGTGTTGCTTTCTCTGCTCAAGGATCACAATAAATTCTACAAATCTACATCTAGAGCGGTTGTTTCGTACCACATGATGTGAAATTATGAAAATCGCCTGGACTTCCGCTGTAACATCACTTTGGATGCAAGATCAGAATTAAGTGTTCAGTAAATGCCACTCCATGTCTTTATGAGGACTTTAATAGAACTTTATAGCATAGTTTAATTAAACAAACTAGAGCACGGAGGAGGGTTGTTGTTGTTGTTCAGTCAAAATCTAACATCAATTGTTAACTGAAAAACACAACACAGTAAAAGTTTGTATACAAGCACATCAGATTAATGTAAATTTGAAGAGGTGTCGTCGTCGTTTGTCAAGTATTCCACTGATTTCCATACAGCTCGTCCCTTTTTTTTTTTGTAAGCTACAGATAAGAATTGTATCATTAATGAAATTGTTGGAGTGTTACGTCATGATAAAAAGACGAGATTCTTGTTGGTACCTTTTTATGCGCAAGTATTGTTAGAAATCTATTCATTCAAAGTGGTTTTTAATGAATTTGTTGTCGCACAGAGCAATGAAAGAAGCGTGAGGCGGTGGTATCAGTATATACCTTATTTTAAAAAGTCCCATCTGCGTTTATCTTTGGACATTACATGTGATTTTAGTTACAGTATCTATTTACTGTTGTGTTTAATGTCCACCTATGCTCAATGCATCAACAAACAAAATTCCTTCTCATTCACAGTAACCCCCTTTTCTCTCTGTTGTCACCTGCATGGTAATTTTACATTGATTTTAACGCTGACAAAGGTATCAATGATTTTAAATCTCGAATATAAAATCATTATCGCATACAAGTATAAAGTTTTATTTTTCCTTGAAACGGAATTGAAACGGATTTTGCACACCAGTTTGGTTGGCTTTTGATTTGTGTCTGATGTTGTCTCTGGAGCAACCCAATACTTAGCTGAAAGTTTTGTTGTTGTTGTTTTTTTTAAATTTAAGTAGACCTATAGCTCCTCAACTACCAATAATGTGTTGAACCTTGGATTGTTACTATGGTAACTAAAATCTTTGGAAATCAGATCAGAGTCAGTGTTTCTCTTTGTTGCAGTGCTTTATAGCCTGAAGGAGTCTGAGGAACGCAATCTGCATGAAGGGGTACCGCCCAGTAGCCTACATTGCATGCAACCCTCATGAAGGATTTTCCTTGGATTTTTTCCTAGTATTTTCCTATTTCCTAACAACCAAGAAACAAAAGTTACAGTGTTGACAGGATTGTTACACATCGATGGCATCCAAAGAATATTTTGTAACTTTCTTCCATGTTTCATAACAATGATCACTTTCATCCGCGTTTTGGCGTGTTACGTAACCAGTGGCGTACCGTGGGTCAAGACATGGGGGGGGGGGCACCTCATGGCAGCAATATCAGAATTGCATAACGTAACAATTAAATGCGAGCGAGCGGAGCGAGCGAGCTTGAAAATTTTGAAATTTTACAGTCCCCAAACTGCCGTTTGTAGCTATATATTATACAGATAGTGCATGCTCTATGATGCACTATACTGGATTAGAGAACGACAAATACTAAATTATCCCGAGTGCTGTTTTGTTTCACCGAGGCCGCAGGCCGAGGTGAATAGAACTGCACGAGGGATAATTTAGTATTTGGAGTTCTATAGTCCAGTACTGATGCATCAATAGAACATGCACTAATTGTTATAGTAAATAGGTTCCTCGATCTACGTGCACTTCCGTAGGTCTAGGCCCTAATTTAGATCTAACAAGACTCACCGTACCGCCAGCACTGCACTTGTACGCAGAGTTAACCGCAACCTACCGTACCGTAGTTTACGTACACAGCGTGCGATACGCTAGTACAGCCTTGTATGCGTATTGCATGCACATATCACAGAGCAGACTCGCTTATAAACTCCTACATTCAGAGCTCAACACGCGCATACGTTGAAATGCTACATTGTACGTCCCTCGGCGGCCCAGTACAGGCCTTGCGCGAATCTCTTCGTACATAAAGCGTAGGCACGCACTGTCACAAGCGTTATCATATAGTGGCACGGTCGTGCCACTATAAAAAAATTTTTGCGCAATCACGTGATGCTATCCAACCAATCACAACGCAAATTTCACTCTACCTATTTACTATAACAATATAATTGTATGTATATACAATGTATATATATATTATATATATATATATTATATATATATATATTTGCTTTGGAAATTAAGGGGGTTGCACCGGGCGCAACTGCTGGCAGTTGCTGGCAGTAACATCACGAGAATGGCATAACGATTAAATGCGAGCGAGCGAAGCGAGCGAGCTTGAAAATTTTGACATTTTACAGTCCCCAAACTGCCGTTTGTAGCTATATTTTTTCGCTTTGGAAATTAAGGGGAGGGGACGCACCGGGCGCAACTGCTGGCAATTACTGACAGCAGCATCAGGAGAATTGCATAGCGATTAAATGCGAGCGAGCGAAGCGAGCGAGCTTGAAAATTTTGACATTTTATGTTCCCCAAACTGCCTTTTTTAGGTATATTTTTTCGCTTTGGAAATTAAGGGGAGGGGACGCATCGGGCGCAACTGCTGGCAATTACTGACAGCAACATCAGGAGAATTGCCTAGCGATTAAATGCGAGCGAGCGAAGCAAGCGAGCTTGAAAATTTTGACATTTTACAATCCCAAAACTGCCGTTTGTAGCTATATTTTTTCGCTCTGGAAATTAAGGAGAGGGGGCGCACCGGGCGCAACTGCTGGCAATTACTGACAGCAACATCAGGAGAATTGCATAACGATTAAATGCGAGCGAGCGAAGCGAGCGAGCTTGAAAATTTTGACATTATATAGTCCCAAAACTGCCGTTTTTGCTATATTTTTTCGCTTTGGAAATTAAGGGGAGGGGCGCACCGGGCGCAACTGCTGGCAATTACTGACAGCAACATCAGGAGAATTGCATAACGATTAAATGCGAGCGAGCGAGCTTGAAAATTTTGATATTTTACAGTCCCGAAACTGCCGTTTGTAGCTATATTTTTTCGCTTTGGAAATCAAGGGGAGGGGACGCACCGGGCGCAACTGCTGGCAATTACTGACAGCAGCATCAGGAGAATTGCATAACAATTGATGCCCCAGTCACACAGTGCTTTACGATGGATTACGTCCGCCGCGGATAGATACGAATGAGTGGACGCAGGGGGACGCAGCGTGGACGCAGGCATCCGCAGGGACGTATGTAGACGTAACTGTCCGTAACTCATCCGTAAAGAAACGCAAAATGACGTCGCCGAACCTGCGAAATTTTGAAATGTTCAAAATTTCGCAGAGGGACGCCACGGACGCAAACTTACGCAAGTAACCGTAACCAATCGTAACTATCCGTAACTGAACGTAGCTACCCGTAGCTTGGACGCAGACCATCCGCAAAAAAATTTACCTTCCGTCCGTTTGCGTTCGCTTACGTCCACCGTAAGTATCCGAAATTAACCGCAAGTTAACGTATCACAACAGTTTCCTCCCCTTACGGATATTTACGGACAGCTACGGATGTTGCGGACAATTACGTCCTTCGACGTTTTCCGTTTTCCACTCGCATGGGAACACAGAGACTCGTGGGAATGCACACTACTCCTGTTGCCAAGCTGCAGCGCCTTTACCTGAAGGAATACTATCTACAACACAGTCGGAGCGGTGGAGAGGCAGAACTACATGGTCAAATTATGAAATTTCTCCCACATACTGGTCATTTGAAGTGGCACCCATATACCATGTATACTCATGACATCGGTTGACTCTTGGTGCTGAACTTTTTTTCTTGTACTCTTCGAATGTATATTTTTCGAAAAAAGCAATATTTTGGGTAGGGGATGGGGTGATAGCATTTTTATTCACTTTTCTGGCCGGGGAAGGTGTGGGACAGGGGCAACTATATAAAATGAGAACGAATTTAGTATTTCTCTGTAGTCTTACCCATGCACTTTACGCTCCATCGAATGTGTATTACATTTTTTTCTGATAACTATAATAATAATAATAAAGGATATTTATATTGCGTAGCTACTATAATAATATACTTTACTGCGCATTACAAAATGACATGCATACAAGAAATTCAAACAGAAAATACATTACTTCAAGAGATGACTTGATATTGTATTTGGGTGTAGGAGGGGTGTTTGAAAGTTTTGATATCTTTTTTTTTTCTGTAAATTTAATAAGCATTGCTTCATCATAAATATCTCCTTAACATAACCCAGTAAGTCATGAATATCGCTGAACAACGACAGCGTAACCACAGTTTGTCTATTCCATGACTGCAAGTAATATTTTCTCACTCTAATGTTTAACTTTTCGATCTATATTGTATTTTATTTGTGGTATAGTGATGTTATATGTGACCCTGCACCACAGAACACACAAAAAGTCGCCACACATGAAATTTTAGTTGAGAGCAGATTCTGAAAGAGCAGACTTTAAGCTTTAAAATGATGTATTACTCACATCAAATGGAAATAGATAGTGGAAAGAATGCACACACTCAGAAAAAGTGTAAACTGAGAAAAGAGGCTCTGAAGTACAGTGTCTATTCAAGCGCTTAATCTTTATCAAGCCGTGCTGGTTGTGCGATGAATGGGACAAAAAACAGGATGGAAACCACCGGAGTAACAACAATGAGGGGATTATCAGATTAAACTGAAATTAATAATAATAATAATAATAATAATAATAATAATAATAATAATAATAATAATAATAATAATAACAATGATGATAATGATAATAATAATAATAATAATAATAATAATAATGATAAAGCCTTATTTACCCAGAGTAGCCAGGTCAAGATCGGCTCGGTTGACCCATTTCACCTATTTTCAATCCTCAAACAAAATCAGTGTGTGCGACTTTTTGTTCGTTTTGTGATGCACGGTCACAATATATTCTTTACATTTATGACGTTTATTCATATTTGAGTTGCACAAAAAAATTCAAACTTCAAGTTCAAAATTTCATAAATCTTTTATTATTGTAAAGCAAATTAAAGGATTACGATTTTTTCACAACTTGTACGTAATACAATTTCAGTTTTCCCCAGTATACAATGTAAGACAGTCCAAAATGATTATTGTAGTCCGGTTTGGGCAAATTCCTCCAAATCTTACCTTTCGCAATTACAAATACTGCAAAATAGATCACTTCGTATTGTTATGAATGTTGATTATATGCATCCTTCTGATAATTTATATGATACATTGAAATTAGATCGGCTACATGTAAGATGGGCTAAACAACTAGCATGTACAATGTACCGTTCATTACATGAATTATACCCTCCCTATTTAAATCAAATGTTTTGTTTTCGACAGACTGCTTATAGCACAGTGAGGTCCGGCCCATCCAAATTGAAACTCATTCAACTGAAGACCAACTATAGTAAACGGTCCCTATCTTATCGAGGGGCCAAACTTTGGAATGAGCTTAATTATCTCTCTTCAACAATTGTATGAATTGAAGCATTCAAACGTTACGTAAATCACAGCCCCGACATACCCATTTTTGCAGGATAATGAGTCAACGCAATTAGTAGATTATTTGAGATTGTACGAGAACGATTTTTCTCACCCATCCCCCACCCCCATTCCCCGATTTTTGATGTTGATTATATCATATTGTTTCTAATTTCTTAGTATGTAGGGGTTTTTCCCCCTTAGTTAAATTGTATAGCTCATGCCATTCTGGCTTTTTATGTAATTTTAGTTGTATATGATTGATTGATTTGTTGTTTGTACTGATGGCATGTTTTGTATTTTGGTTGGACCCCTGTGAAAACCAGCTTTAGCTGACCAGGGCAATCCATCCCATGAGTGGAGAATGAATAAATAAAATAAATAAATAAATAAAATAAAATGTGATAACCTTGCTGTCATAATACACTAACTTAATAGCAGGAATCGTAAGAGAAAACCAAATTGTCCATAATTATTATCTGTAACAATCTGTAACTATCCGTAACTATCAGAAAATATCCTCAACTCTCCGCAAGTGTTCAGAACTATTATGTGCCAATTCGTAAGAATATCCGCAAGTGGACGCAAGTATTCGCATCTAGTCGTATCTGTCCGTATCGCCCGCATTTTTTTGCCGGCATGAATTGTACAAATTTCTGGTGACGGCAAAGGATCCGCGGAGGTCCGCGGAAAAAATGACTTTTTTGGACGTAACGCCGGACGCAGAGCATTATGTGACTGGGGCTTGAGTGCGAGCGAGCGAAGCGAGCGAGCTTGAAAATTTTGACATTTTACAGTCCAAAAACTGTCGTTTGTAGCTACATATATATATTTTTCGCTCTGGAGGGAGGGGGCGCCCGATGCGCCCCCTGGATCCGCCACTGGTAGTCAAGGGTGTCGGTTTATGTTCATGATTGGGGGAGGTATGATCAGTGAGGGGGCGTCGAAGTGACCAAGCGGGAGAAGGATGTCCAAACTCTGCACTTTATATAGAGCATCCCCTAATTTGTTTGTGTTTGTGAGTGTGTGTGTTTCATATAGATGGAAAAGTTAGGAAATAGCCAAGGTCAAGTCTTATTATTGGCAATGCAAGGCATTTTAATATAGACTAGTATGTAAAGCAACACTGCAAAATCAATGATCAAGCTTTGATAGCAAATGTGTACAACCTATCAAACATCACATTGCGCAACATTGCAGCGACTCTTTTTGCCATTCCGATGTTCTGAGTACACTGCGCACATCCTGCTTGTATTCAAAATGCCAACCAGGAATCACACTGAATCACAATCTTTTGTCGTCTCCGGGCTTTTTGAACAATGTTTCATTATAATACCTCTTTAGTTATATGGTTAAAAGAAATCTTTGAACAATATCTTTTTTCTTGATCATCCTTTCATGTCGATTTCAAAAGCAGTTTACTAACCCTTGAATTACCATTTTGTTAGGTTTTTTTTCTTTTTTTTTCTCTTTTTTAAACCAGCGGATGGGGGGGGGGGGGGCACGTGCCCCCATGCCCCCCGTAGTTACGCACTGTACGTAACCCTTAATTTATGCAGACATCAGGAGCAAGGGAAATTGTGTCTTTCGTGGTATGAACAAAACAAAATCACATCTTTGTCCCATACTAGTCAAGGGACAGAGAGTTTTTTGTCTTCCTCGAAACAGACAACTTTGCTTCTACTGTTTTACAGCATAATATTGTAATCTATAGCATGACTGGGCGTATATAGAACTGTTCGCAATCCCGCGGTTTGGTAATGGGGTGGGGGTCGCTTTAGTATCCCTTACAATAGTTAATTTATGCAGAGACATAGCAATACACCTGACTCATTGCATAACCCATTGAATCGTCTTTTCTTCTTGTTAGAAAGCCCCCTCCTCAAGTTATGGTCAACATAAGTTACAGTGTTTTAAAACCGAACAAGTCTGTAATGGAGTAGGAGAAAGGTACCTGTTCTCTTCATAGCGTCAATTAGGCTGGAAATAATGAAGTAGACACAGTACTCACATTGCTATGTCGCGTTGGGTATAATCTGACATGTGTTTTAAACCGAATGGAAATAGTCTAGATTATAATGTCTCTCTTGTTTCCTCGCCAACAACTGACGAAAGTTTTTTAGCTTAGACTGCACTAGGTTTTGTGTGTCTTGTTTCCTTTATGTGTATTGTTGTTGTTGTTGTTTGTCGAGATAATGCTTCAACCTACATGATATAATTCATAGTCTAAATGAATTTGGAACATAGCTCACGCATTTTTTTTTTTCATTCACCACATCCACGAATGAGCTCAACAAGATTAAAATCTTTTCATAGGGAAAAATACAATTAATAATATTGCATGTAATGATTAACGATAGACTCGGAAATTGCAAAATGACTACCTCTTCGTTTTCCGAGCATCCAATTACCTGCCCTATTTTCATACATAGATTTTGATACGTTATCAATTTTCACTTAGTAACAAATGTAAATCTAATTCAAAATTGCATGTAATGCATCTAACATTCGTAAATTATCTCTGATGAAAACAAAACTGCATGTCTAAAATAATGGTAAACACGTTCAATGTAATATCGACTTTCAATGGCCGCAATTAATTTTGAATTAGTACACATGATAATGGATAGAAATAATGAAGTATTCTTTGAATTATAATTCATGGTGTAGAAGTTCTTCGCAGAAATGGGTTATATTTCGCGTCCATGGATCTATATATTTCTCTTTCATGTTCTCTCTATATATTTATCTACCTATCTCTCTCTCTCTCTGCATAAATACAGAGTGAGTCAGAATTTTTTTTTTTTTTATGTTGTCTTGCTTAAAGTATGAACATTCAATCACGGGCTTCATGATATTAATATCTTGGTAGAATTATCCTCCCAGAATATTTTTGGTAGCCAGTTTCATTTGGATCTTTGCATGCATGACTGAATAAAAGACAGTCTTTAGAAGACTGCAAGATCTCACTTGCACCAAGAGGCTGGTAGAAGATAAGCACAGATATCCATTGTTAATAGGCATGGTTAACGAACAAAAAACATCAAACAAGGTGTATTTCAGATAGCACATTGGATTAATGTGTGCTTGATGATGATGATGATGATGATGATGATGGTGGTGGTGGTGGTGGTGGTAGTGGTAGTGATAGTGGTGGTGTTGGTGATTATGTTGACAGTGGTGGTGATGATGATGGTGGAGGTGATGGTGGTGATTATGTTGGTAGTGGTGGTGATGATGATGGTGACGGTGATGATGGTGGTGGAGGTGGTGGTGGCGATTGTGTTGATAATGGTGGTGGTGGTGGTGATTATGTTGATAATGGTGGTGGTGGTGGTGGTGGTGATTATGTTGATAATGGTGGTGGTGGTGGTGGTGGTGATTATGTTGATAATGGTGGTGGTGGTGGTGGTGGTGATTATGTTGATAATGGTGGTAGTGGTGATTATGTTGATAGTGGTGGTGGTGGTAGTGGTGGTGAATGTGAATGAGCTAGGGGAAACTTTGCAAGGGATTGCCACTTCAACATTTAATGATATCTTGGTAAAAGTGTGTGTGTGTGTGTGTGTGTGTGTTGTGTGTCTTTCTGTGTGCACATAAGTTATTAAATTCTTAGTCCCCAGTTTTATGAAAACATTGATAAACCATTGGTTGGTTTTATGGGGGTACTTTTTATCTGCCCCAAATATATCCGTCAAAAATTCATTTCGACCGACAACACAACTCGTACTTGTGCATCCATTCGTCTCACTCTACACAAGAAAGGCCTCATTATACCAAATGCATTAATGATCATACAACACCTCAGAATGATGTCGAATTGTGATTGGCCAAGAACATGTCACATGACATTCAATAGAAAATACCTATCAAACTCATTGAGAGTGACAGCCATACAATAGGCCCCCGGCATGAGCCTATTGCACGGCTCGAAGGTACTATAGCACGGCTTCGCGGGGGGCTACTAATGCATGGCCGCTCACAGAGTTCTGTGGCTCACAGCAGCAAAGCGCCAGCAATCGACATTGTACGTGCTGGCCGGCTGCGCTGCGCTGCCGGTAAGTCTCACAGACCAGGCGCGGCGGAGTACTGCAACGTTAACGAGTACGCGCAGCTGCTTTATCTAGCTAGTTGCATGTATTGCGGCCTTTATACCTACTGCTGTGTTTTTACTTTTGACTCTGATCTGCTACGTGGACCACAGTGATCCCAAAATCAAGACTTCATTTCAAGTTGAGAAACCGTAATTTGGTTATTTTCTGTGTTTTTATACAAAATCATTTTCGGAAATAGACAAAGTCTAGACCTACTACTAGATCTACCGACATCTCAGATCGGCCTAACAGTCAGGCCTAACTCGATCTAACGTTAGCGTAGAATGGGTATAGACCCTGCTGCGAAGTTTGTGATTACTGTGACTGTTGTGGTCGAATCATGACGAGTGTTTGAAAGCAGTACACAGGCAGAAGCGGATCTAGAGGGGGGGTTGGGGGGGGGGGGGGGGTTGCACCCCCCCCCAAAAAAAAAAAAAAAAAATCCGGGCACCATTTTTTTTTTTATCTTATCTTTTTTTTTAAACTTGTAATTTTATTTTTTTCTATTTATGGCAATGACCTCTATACCAAAAATAGTGGTGTTTTAGATGCAAGAAAACGCCATTTTCACACACAGATTATCAAAATTCCCCCTACTGTGGGAGGGGGGACACCCCCCTCCCACACCCTCCCCCCCTCGCTCGCTCCGCTTGCTCGGGCTCGGTCGCTACGCTCCCTCGCATACCGCCCCCAACCCCCTCCTTTATAAAAAGCTAGATCCGCCCCTGACAGGGTGGTTTACAATTCTCGGCCTAATTGTTACATTTATTGTTGGGCCTTCCTGAGTTGGCGGTCACTAATTTAGTACTGTGATTGTGGACAAGGTGTTGTATAAAACGAATAATTTATGATTTTGTTCGTGCATTGGGGCACGTAATACCGCACTCGGCGCGAGATTCGCCACTGGTCTATTCAACGCGGCGCTACGCGCCTTGTTGAATAGACCAGTGGCTTATCTCGCGCCTCGTGCGGTATTCGTGCCCTATGCACTCACAACTCATAAATTATTCGTATAATAAAGATGAAAGTACCATTTACATAAGTTGCTATACAATGACGATGACGTCATAATCATAGGTTAGTTCCCTGGTATTCTTACAGCAATGGAACTCTTGAGATAAGCTGGCAGGAATATCATACTTGGATTGATTGTGATTGTGATTAATTGTGTGATCGTATTAGTTGTACCCAATACTAGTATCCTCATCATGCTAGGAGGTTGAATGCATGCAGATTCAGTTGCGAACAGCTGCTGAAGACACAATTTGAAATGAGAAGAATGTGTAATATTTTCTACATTTAGCATCAGTAATGTGATTAGGATTGCATGAGATATTGTCAATACATCTCCCACTTTATGCAATGCCCACTTTCATAATTATCATAAATGAAAATGGGCATTGCACAATATCCATGTGGGAGATTATGAACTGACAATATACACTAGATGCAAAAATTAGATGATCACATATATATATATATATATATAATTGATGAAGCAGCTTCTATAATTATGTCAATACAACAGCATCATTATCATCACTATCATTCAATATGTGAACTCATCAGACAGTACCACAGTCACCTTGTCATAAAAATCACTCAATGTTACGTTTTCTTTCATAAATTCAGATAAATATCAAGATCAATTTATTCATTACCCATACAGCAGCAAGTGTATTTCAATGCACAGATAGTAATACGTTTACACATAGTATTCCCACCCAATCATATTATCGCAACGTATTTCCTCATGCTGTCTCCATTGCAGACTAAATGGATTAAAAATCAGAGGAAATAGCATGCTGTAGACAATTGTACATTAATCTGAACAAACTAATGACACTTTCAACTATACCTACAACTTATACAGTGATAATTGACAAAAGTTGTTAAGATGGCAAAATGAAACAGTAAATTCCTCTACACTAGTTCCCATCACCACAGTTCTACGACATGGAACATAAAGATATGTATCTACAAGATCTAAACATGGCTGGTAAAAGCATAATTGTCATGAATCCAATATGCAATAAGCACTACTTAAAATAATATCAAACTAATACCATTATGCAAGAACTAATCTCTTACAGCTGATATAAAATATGTATATTTGGTTGTAGTAAAATAGAGAACAAAACAATAGCCTTTTGCACTAATAATCAAGTCCATTTTGTCATATATAAAAGTCTACAGGAAGGGCGGAGGCAGGGAAAAAAACATTTGGGGGAGGGGTAAAGAATTGTTCAGAGGTTGGAGTAGGGTAAAGCACAGGGTATGGTGATGCAGTTCTTACAGAAATTATCTTCCATGGCAACAACAGAAATAAAGATGGGTGAAGATAACATGCTATCTTCATATGAAATGAAAAGTTGGTGCGAAACAAAGTTAAAATCCTATCTACCAAGGACCACATGCTCACTTGTCACAAGTACATGTATAAAACAATTTGTGACTGCTTTTGTAAGCAAACCACAACAACATACCATGTACCTCATGGGGGAAAGCCTTATGCGCAATTTACTGATTTTATCTACCCTTTCACCTACCTCACAAATTAGAAAAGAAACCAAATATAAAACTTTGCTTCCATAAGGGGAAAAAAAAGATGAGTAAAGATTACAGGATTTTGAGTCTACTTGTCTTTAGCAGTATGTATTCCTATAATGCACTCAGGTTAAAATGGCTGGAAGCTGTCAAGGATCAAATTCACACAGACAGACATTATACAGACAGACAGACAGACAGACAGACAGACAGACAGACAGACAGACAGACAGACACACACATGCCAAAGACAGACATCTAAAAAATGCTTACTGTGGTATAAATCTAAAATAGGTCAAACCACATCCCCTCACATGCTAGGATGATTGAAAATGTTGATCTTTGATTCAAATGCATGTTCAGGGATGTTAAGGGAATATACATGTACATGTACAAAATGGAAGGACTAGGTTGCATCAAAATATGAAATTCAACTAGGTTTTTCTTATGCACAAGTCATAAGAAATGAGTAGATTACTCCAAGGTAAATCAATTATCTTAACTTATTTAAGCCTTCGACACTGGAGATTGTATATAGAAAAAAAGTCCTCAAAAACTTCATGTCACATTTGCACTTCATAATGTCTTTTAACTACATTCTGCAAAGTTGTTTATAATACACTATACTACATCATTAATGTGTTTTTTTTTTAATACGAGATAAATTCTAAATACACTAATACAAGGATAATGTACAAGCCTATACTATTAACTGACACAGTTAAAGAGGCATTGCTAAAACAAATGACAAATCAATACCACATATTTCACTTGAGTATAAATTTACAAAAGATATTTTTGACCAAAACGAGTCACTGTTCCCATAAAAACAAGAGGAAGAAAATGACAAACGGAAATCACAGAAAACAACCAAGACTAGAAACCTGTACTCAGTGCACGTCTTACTAAATACAAAAATAATGAAACTATAAAACCAGCAAAACTACTTCTACAATATGACACTAAACTTCAGAGTATTTAAAACTTTGGTTTTTAAATCATCAATGAGAAACAAAACCCCAACAAGTAGACATAATGGAATGGCAAAAATCACTAGAATTGCAACTTGTAAATGAGAACAAATTTGATATGCTAGAGGTATAACAATCTCCTGGCAGCTTTGCAAACCATCAAACATATCAACACCAGAGATAGGAATAAACCTGGCAAGGAAAGTGGTATATCTTAGATTAAACTCCTTTCCCTCTTTGGTTGGAAAAAAAAAGAGAAGAAAAAAAAAACAAACAATGTAAACGAAAGATGTTCCCTTGGAGATGCAGCTGCACTAAAAATGTTCAGGTAAATTCTAGACATGTTTCTAATACAAGTTATAACTTATTTATCATTTTATGCTGACTGAGAAAGAAGACGACAAAAGAAGGAAAATGGACTGCAAAAACTGGTAAGTGGCTTGGCACCGACTGGTGCCAAATTTGAGATCAAACTGAAATTTCCTCTTTAACTGACAAAGAAAGGAAACCATAAGTTGAATTTTCTGTCAAAATAAGATAATTTTATGATATATGGATCCACATATAGGTTTCCTAATGATCACTGTTTTGGGATCATCATGCCATGAGCATCATCATTGATGGACTTTCAGCGCTTTATAATAGGCCACTATTATATCACAAACAAAATTGCAAGTTTTGATTTGTTTTCATATCGCTTAGACATGATGGGATATTACAGACATATGATTTCATGTATAAAAACATAACCAAAATGCATTAAAAAATTGTTCATATCTGTGATGTAACTTTGTAGTGAGTAATCTTCAGCATGTCACGACTAGCATTATCATCTTAATCATTCATAAAATCATGGTCATGATAAATCTACACTGTCCTCTGTATCTGACTTTTTTGAAACTGGGTCAGTTTCTTGTGAAGAAGTTTCAAAGGAAAGCCACATTTGGCTTTAAACAAAATAAAAATTTTGACTCTTGATTCACCAGAAAATTATTTCTGTTCCATCTGGCCTTTGTAGTCAACCAACTGAGAAACAAAACAAAAGAGCACACGATGTGCAAACACATTTTCCTTTGAATTATGCAAGTACTAATCCAATAGAGTACCAACGTGATGATGTCACAGTCTTCTGCCATAGTGTACAAATGATGCATAGGTCTGAGTGCATCAGTCGGAATTGTGTGCCTAAGGTAATTATATAGTTACCGCATGCACACTATTCCGACTGACGCATGAAAAGACGAACGTGCATCACCTGTGTCATAGAATGGGGACAATTTTCTCGCCAAAAATCCGTTTTTGGATCATGTTATCCGATGGCAAATTTACTGGATGCATTTCCTTTTTTTATTATTATTTATTTATTCATTCATGTTTTCTTTAAAAAATACAGGGTAGGCACATTCAGTTTGGTAACCGCTTTACAATGGTGCCCTGTATATACACAAAATAAAACAACAAATACTTTTGTAGTAACATGATTCACACAATTACAGATCAATGACATAAACAAAAGAAATAAACTTAACTACACTTCTGTTACATACTGTATACATCAAAAATAGGGCCTTAACAATTTAGAAAAGGGGAAGAGTATACATATAACCACAAACAAAACAAAGAAAAAAAAAGTCTAGTTTTGGCTAGTTTTGGCTTGCCATAGATGAAAGCCAAAAAATCATGCATCAAGTACTTTAAAACCATGCATCCAGTAATTACTGGACGCATGCAAACGTACTGGATGCATGATTTTTCAGCCAATAGGTGTCTTGTACTGAGTGCGCGAACGCTTGCTTAAGGTGCAATCACACATCGCCGGTTTAGATGGCGGTTCATGGCGGTTCAGCAAATCGCCGTGCTCCGCCAAAGACCGTGTTTACACCGTACACAAACCGTGGTCATCCGTCACCCATCCGCCATGAACCCCGAGAACCGCGGGGAACCGCGGGGAACCGCCAGAAAAATTAAACATGTTTAATTTTTCGTGGCGGTCTTGGCGGTTTGAAATGGACCGTGTTCACATCGCCGTTCATCGTGTTAAGAACAGCATCCTCCCTGTTTGCACCGCAAGATCCGTGATAATACCGTGTTAATACCGCCATAATTTTCAAGCGAACAGAAACAATGAACTTAAAAGATAATAATGGCTCCCGCGACACTTCGTGGCGGAGCAATAAGAAATGGAGATAAAAGCAAAGATGAACCCATAATGCAAGATCGGGCAAATATATTGAATGCTACTGTTTCCTTACTTCTTTAACACATATCAGTAACAAATAAAGTTTAATGTTCAAAAAGTTGTTAGGCATGTTGAATAGTACATCATTTACATTAAAAGGTAAGTTCATATTATCAAAGCTTAACAGCTTTTATGATGGCCAGCAACGTGTTACACACAGAAGACTTATGTAAATAATTATGTTGGGTTCTGCTTTCGTGATTATGTATGCCATTTTTGTAAGACTGCATGTTGATACATCACATGTTGAAACTTAAGAGAGTAGAGGGAAAAGCAATGTTGAAACTTGAAAAAACACCATTATTATGTTACATGAACCTGTAAGTAAAAAGGAAACTATGCACATAATACTATGTTTCTTTGATAACGTATAATGTACATAATGTCTTTTTTATTGACTGTTGTTAAAGATATTATTATTGTATTATCATCATTACCGTTCTTATAAAGCGCATAATACCTTTGGCAAGGTCTCTATTCGCTTTAGAGGGGGAACAAAAAGATAAACAGGAAAAGGTAATTTCAGAAACAGTAACATGCTGCATAAATCATCATCTACAATCACTATGTTACTATTTTAACAGTTAAGTATTTAAAAAACATTTGGACATGTTGATGGAACTTCATGTTCTATCACTTGGGATGCTTTTCCACAGTTCTGGGGCGGCATAAACCACGTTTACCATAGTAGTTTGTCGTAATGGATCGAGGGTATCACATACAGATTCCCCTTACGATTTAGGAACTCTCCTAGGCTCATATTTCACATGAAGCTGTGAAAGATAAGAAGGAGCAATTTTGTGAAAACATGGATAAACAAGCTACAAGATCTTAAATTCAACACGCGAAATGATTATGTGAAAACTTAATTAAGAAAGAATTAAAAAAGAGAGATGTTGAAACAAGCAAGTACTTGTACATCACTTGATAAATAAACCTACAAATGAACAGGAAACTTTGGAAACTATTTTGGATTCTGCTTTGATATGTATGTCTTTTTAATGACAGTTAATACGGATATTTCAAAAATGAAAAGAGAAAGAGAAAAGTCACGTTGAAACTTGAAGATAATCGCTTGTTGCATCACTTATATCAATCTGTAAAACACAGGGGATTACAACGTTTCATAATTTCTTTAAAATTGTGTTTACCTAACAAAGCAAAACGCTCCTTGTTGAAACCCATTGAGGACAAGTGAAAGGGCTCTGATTGCATCCAACCACATGGGCTTGGTATGGACTCCTCCACCTTCCGGGACGATACGTGTTACTACCGCGTCAATCCGCGTTTGCTCCGTGCTCAAAACCTGTTGAGAACGTAGTCAAACTGTTTTCCGCCATCATTGGGACACGGTTCACGGCGGTTTGAGAACCGCCATGAACCGCCATCTAAACCGGGGATGTGTGATCGCACCTTTAGTGCACGAACCTTTGCTACAAGTGTGCGTACTCCTGCTACAAGTGCGCGATAACATGTTTGCGACTGCAAGGCAGCGTGTGGCCAGTAGAACATCCACATACAGTTCTCAACCAATGAGATCGCAGGATTCTCACTATCCATTCTATCACTCGGGATGGAACAAGGTGTTGGCATCATTAGCAACAACAGTGTTTATGGATATTTGGGCAAGGTGGTGTTTGTTTACGACCTGTTTCCATGGCAATGAATGGCTATGATATCACACTTTGATATTCTACACTTCGCAACATCTACCATTGACTACATTAACTGCATGAAAAGATAATCTCTATGTTCACTCAAGTCCACAGGACTGTGACAAGAAGCAAACAATGCACAGTATTAGCCACACCCAAAGTAGGTTTAGTTACACTTCAGCACAACCCTAGAAACTAATGTCAATAGGGGTAGAAATGAATGATGCCGGTGCTACAGGGCTTTGAAAAAAAAAAATCATCCTCTTTGTGTTACTCTAGGAGATTTATCATGTCCACAGAGTCGTACCTGATATGTCTCACACGGATGCAGTTAAAAACAAAAAAGTGACCCTTTGAATCCTTCTCATCTGTACAGGAGACAGAAGTAATGATGAGGTCGTGCAGAAACGTTTACATGCAAAACAAATAAAACAGGAGTTTGAATGTTTTATACAAAAATAAAACTTGTGCCGAAATACCTCTGTCTGTGTCCATCAATATATACAAATAAATATCCATACCATGTGGAGAAGAAAAAAACAAAAACAAAGACATCTGCTAAATCTGTCTATAATACACAGTATACCTTGCCACAATTTTCCCAATCACTGCTGAGATGAGTTGCATAAAGCTGTTATTTCATTGCTCATGAATTGCCCAGATTTTCATCAACTGCTGCTTGTCAAACAATTACTGTTTTACTACACAACCTGTTTACATAAACTGCACCTGTTGTGGTAGCCATAGCATTTTTTTTTTCCTGCCATAATCTAGCAATCACTGTAAAACAAGGAATGGTCGCATGCATTTAAATTTTGCGAATTTCGCGAGAGCCAAGATTCGCAAAATTTCAATGCACGCGGAAGTTCTTGTCTACACTATATGCATTGAATGCCACTGGCAATTTGCGAAAATTTCATGCCGTGAAAAAGGCCACTGGCTCCAATTCGCAAAAATTTAATGCCGCGAATTTACAGTACTGTAAAAAATGTCTCTTATTGGCAGAAAATATACAGAATGCACCTGTCATCAGTACAATATGTTGACAAACCAAAACCTGTTTGCCTGCAGACACTTTGCACAAATCTGACGCACTTCACCTAAGCTCTTCTCTAAATGTACATCACAAATCATGCATAACTCATTATGCAAATCAATGTAATATACAATATTGCAACAGAGTTGAATGCCACGTGGTATTTCAGCTAACAGGCAGAAAATTGTGTACGGCAATAATGACAGATAACAATCCAATTAAGATTGACGTAATTTAGCTGGTAGAACAGTGAAATCAAATGTCGGGTAACATCTGTGCATTTCATCTGTGAATACATCATGTCAATTTTTCCACGGCAGTAAAGGAAATTTCAGTAGGTAACACCTGTTTCTGATTACTCCAACTAGTTTTAGGATTGTCATAACACATCCGTTTCACAAAACACTGAAGATTCAATAAATCTGAAGCATTATAACACAGCAAAAATTCACAGAAATTCATGATAGAGCTATATTTCAGTGTCTCCAAAAACGATGAGTCAATGATGCATGTCCAAGCATTAATATGAAACATATGCCTGTATTACTATGATTTTTTTTTTTCCGGTCAAGACTTAGAACTTGAAAAAAAAAAAAATCTGTTCACTTGTGCATCATTCTTCAGAGAAATATTTTATGCTGATAAGATCCGATCACTCTTGTGTTCACAGAGTAACTGGAATACGAGTAACCTATAGCAACCCATCTGTCCACATTACATATTGTTATTAACAAAACTTATATCAAATCTGGAAGATTGCATCATCTGTGATGACAAAACACAACTAATAAAATTGAATTTTCTCTGAACTCTTTATGTTCTGCTTAACTTTAAGTGCTATGGAGGATTCTGCAGTAGAGAAGGGGGAAGCACTAATTATGTCATCCTTCCTTTGTTAAAAACAAAAAACAAAAAACAAAAAACAAAAACCAAACAAAAAATGAATGTGATATAAAACTTCAAAGAGGAAGCAAAAAGATTGGATTTCTTTCTGAAAGTTCAGCAAATATCAAAGCTATGACAGTGGACTCTGGATTACTCACAATATCCCGCATTACTACCGTTCTGGCTCAGCATGACTACCTAAATTCTATGATACCTCAATATTTTCACAAATTTAGTTGAATAACATGAAAAAGAAAGAAAAGGAATACACTGACATTTGATAAAGATAAGAGCTATGTGGGAATAATTATATTTAAATCAAGACCTTGAAGATATAAGGCATGTCTGTGTTCTAGGTTTCTAACAATGGCATGTATTTCCTAAAAATAAAGTTCTGTACAACCTTAATTACTTTAACTTCCATCTGACTTTTGAGGACAAAAGAGCGTATTTAGGGCAGCTGCCTTTTCCGCACTGCATATTTCCCAACTCCCAGCAAGAAAATGGATTTACTTTTCTTGAAGTGCACACATTGTTCACGTCTGTATTCATAGTCGGCCATCGGTGAAACTCCATCGCACGTGTCACAAAGAGTTGACGGCCAGACATAATCCAACGTAACTGGCGTGTGAAAATTTGCTACCACGGATGACTGATTCATTGTTCCTCGATTTTAGCGACCAAAGAGAAAGGAATAAAAACAGAGTGGTGATCAAGTTTTTCAGAGCTTCAATCACACTAACGCACTCCAAATCAAAATCAAACTACCTTTTTCTTCATTCTGCCTCTCTATTTGACAATTCTTTTTTTTTGTTTTCTTTTTCTTACTTGAGGTATTGCAAAGGAGAGAACAATATGCCTGCCCTCACATGACGGTGCATTGTACACAAACACATCTGGTTGCCATGCAACAAGTCTTGTGTTGCAGCTTAAGTAACATCACACCTATGCAAATACATCTCAAGCTTGAAGCAAGAATTGAAGCATGATGTTTACCTACAATAACATCACAATCATCTTTGCACGCACAGAAGATAAGATTATTTAAAATGTCAGTGATATCTATGTCTTCACCAAGGAAGAAAATCAGAAACTTGTCAACATCCTAGAAAATTCTGTAGTTGCACTCCAGAAATCAATCTCTGAACAAACACAACGCATGCTGAGTGATTCTGATCGATAAAGAATTCTTCAACTCACACAAACGATGAGTTCTGTCTGATTCTGATCGATAAAGAATTCTTCAACTCACACAAACGATGAGTTCTGTCTGATTCTGATCGATAAAGAATTCTTCAACTCAAACAGGGCTGCTGTCTGATGGGAAACCTTACATCTATACAGTCAAATGTTTACCTGCAATTATAATTAAGTTGATATCCAGTGTTTTTACAGCAGCAACGAATACAAAAAGAAATCAATACAAACCACAACTGTTTGTCATGAAGGGATCACAGACACTCTGCTATCATGATGGCTGACAATGAAAACCCCCCCTTTTTTTTGACATTATCGGGCAGATCTATAATTTGTTTCCAATGAGCACAACCTGACAAAAACACCTTAAAGTAGCTTAATTGACACTATGTACAAAATCAAGCCCCCCAAAAAGAAGACTTTTTACAAATGTACCTTGCAATTGATCTTTATGGATGGATGATTGCTACTCTATTACATTTCAGATTTTGATTATGATTCTTGTATGATAAGATTGTACACACACATATATGTTGAGGGCAATATATTACACTGGGTGATATACTATAATGATTTATCAGTTGATTGGCACAGCTTAACTTTTTTGCACTTACTGAAAAGAGAATTGCTTCACTTTGGTGACAGTGAAATAAAGCTTTCTTAACTGACTTGTCCAATAACACAGCATTCCAATGTGCATTAACTATGCACACATCAAAATAATAATATGTGGCACAGATGTCGAATTAAAACTGTCAACACAAAGCAACAAAAATCTCAAGAGACCAAGTTACTTTAGCATACTCCGCTCTCCATAAATTTCATGTTGACACAAAACTAGGAAACTCCAGAGTAATCCTGAAGTGTGATATACCCACAGGTATCCATGACCAATCATACCGTTCTCACAACGGTTTAATATAACCTTTTGTTGAGATACAGAAGGGCATTAACTCCATCGACTATATACAAGATTAATGCCCTTCTGCCTCTCACACAATTCTAGATGAAATGCCCCATATATACTGCATTTCAGGATGATTGTCACGGAAACTGTCGATAATTCTGTCCCTCAGAATCCACAATGACTTTGTACAACTTGATGATGACTGCCCGACAGTTCGGCGTGATCAAAAGAAATCTACAGTGCTTTACAAACATTCCTGTCCAAGGCAGTCGTCTAATTACACTCACACTTTGTACTGGGTTATATTCACAACGTAAAAGTGCACATACGTTCTATATATCATATTGTATACAGACACAGGGGAACCTCCTTACAAGAAGTTGCTTAGGACCACTGAAACTTCCTAATCATATCAGGCATCTTTTCATAGATGGGATAAATGCAAAAGAACATACATACAAGCAACAGGGCCTGCAAATTACAATGTACCTTCAAGTTGTTATATCAGGCATCCCCCTATGTACACCCTCTTTATAACGAGGTTCCACTGCGCCATCATTAGGGAGCTTTAGATTTGCGAAGCAGATGTTTAGACGACGATTGCATTGGACGCTCTCCTCTCTCCCTGCATCGTGTTGCGAAGTAGCTTTAGATTATAAGATGCACCATATAAAAAGTAAAACGGCGCCCCTATGTGATCATTGTATGAAGAAGCTATCTGTGTCATGAATAGAGCAGACACAAATATGGCCCAGTATAAAGTGTAGTGAAAACTCGAGATGGTGCAAGATTGATTTTGATAAGCGATTTTGCGCATGCACAGAACAGGTTTTTTCTTTTCCTCTTTCCACGTTGCGAAAATCTACAGCTCCCTATTGTGACAGCATGACAAAGGAAATCATACCACAACATGACTCATAGCTCTTTAATCCCTTACCCTTCAGAAACCTGGTAAACCATGTACAAAGTCTATGAGGATTGCAGCACCTGGCAAAGAAAGGGTTAAGACATCGAAAACACCAGAGGGCTCATATCTTATCAGCCAGTCGGTAAAAGGCACACATACAAGTCTTCCCATACACACCTGCTTGACACCAAACTGGACATCCATTAAAACAATTATAAACCTGTTGACTATACAAAGCTGGAGTACTACCATCACCAAAAAATGTCATCACTGGGGAATGACTACCCAAACCATGACAAATACCTTGTTATATTCAAGTTATTCACTATATCAGGGTATAAAAACAAAGAAATATAAAGAGTTGGGACAGTCTGCAAAATCACCTTGTTATATAAGGGTTTAGTTATACCTGACCTCTTTAACTCTTTATGTGCCCCGTTCGCACACCCGACTCGGTCGACGGCGTGCCAACTTCGCATATTCTGCTCAAACATACAAACCCGTCCAAATCGATCAATAAATCGCCAAATGCCACAGTACAATGAAAGTGTTTCACGCTGTTCCATTCCTGTCATACGTAGCTTGCATTTTATGTGGTGATTGAATATCAAGCAGTGTTCCTTACTGGATTTGCGACTTAATTCTAACCTTCTGTCACTGTTATGCGTGCAAAAGTAATGCCTCTACCAATCATGTACATGTAGCTACTGGTCATTTGAAAGAAAAACAATCATAGATTTGCTATACAATTTACATCAAAGCAAAGCTTGGCATTTTCTCTTCACGTTTGCTCATAACGTCATTGCGAGGGTACGAAAAGTATGTAAAAGTTCATAGATTTGACATACAGAATGTTTTCCCAAGGCAGGACTACATTGCTGTCTCAGAATAATGTGTCACATGGGGGTTTTACACCATATGGCACATAAAGAGTTAAAACAAGGTTCCACAATGTAACTAAAATATTCCTGCACATACTGCAACAGCCAGGTTTTGTGGGATCTTCTCCAATATATGTCACCAAGGCTGGGTTTTGTAGGTGTATTCATAACCCCTGTCTGAAATCCATTCAAATGCCGTCACTTGAAGCATATCATGCCACAAGCTTTAACTCCATCATTACCATTGGCAAAGAGTCTACATGCACTGAGAGAGGTATTTCAAGATGGTGGTCTGAAGGGCATTTTTAGCAGTCTCCTTTAAATTCATACAGAATCTACCAATCTCACAATGCATTAACTCAGCATTTTGGCCGGCCGTAGGACATAAATCACAATTTATGCTGCTAACACATTCCAAGCATTAGGCAAAACTCATTGATGTTCACACTTAGAAAAAGGAAGTGAGAAACTATACTTCAAAACCTGATGAAAGCAATCAGTGTAGTTCTGATGGCAGTACTGTTTGATTTTATCCCCTCTCTTTACCGTGCAAATCCAAAACCCCTTGCACATTTCATTGCAGGCTTGATACAAGCTTTTAATATTGTGCAGATTCTTCAACTTTATACACTTGTCAGATGGCATCAAAAAAGGAAACCCCCTTCTGGTACTGTCAAAGCAGCTCAGGTACTTACACTAATTGGACCACAAGTTGTAGGAAATTCCAACACATTGTTCTTCTACTCTTTCTAGATGAGCATCAATGACATGATGCACTGTATCCCCTTACAGTTTACCATTAATCACATAAGAGTGACACTTGATCTATCGTCGAATGCCCCATCTCTATGAGACTGAAAAAAGTGCAAAAAAATCAGCTCTCAAATAAATTGCCCAAAATGTGCACCTTGGTATAGTACTAGTATGTATCACAATGTGCTACTGTTTAGATTAGAGTATGTCAAGGACTTTATATTTACTAAAATGATGTTTGGTGAAAAAACAACAACAACATATCCCTGTTGGCCTTCTAGCATAATGGTATAAATAACTCCCAAGTTATGTGATGCATGTATTCATTGGCACAATGGTTAAGACTTCAAACAAACAAAAAAAAAAAAAGAAGAAGAAAAAATAAATATCAGGCAGCAATATGGTGAACAAAGTATCTTGGCCACTTAATAAACGTAACATTTGGCGCAGACTTACAATGTACAGGGGATTTAAACAAGACTTGATCCAAACAAATTGGCAACAATAAAATGACAGTGAGGAAGACAAGTAATTTCCGTCCCATTTTCCCCAAGATCTTTCCAGCTTCAAGATGATGCTGGCCGGCGTCTAGTCGTCCTCGTCGTGCCCGTGGGTGATTCCAGGCGGCTTTGGCGAGGAGAACGTCTTGCTCTTCTGCTCCCCGTTGGACAGGCGGGCGGAGCTGGTGCCCGTGACGTCGCTGGCTGCGCGTTTCCGCGACAACGCTGGCGACATCATGGCCTGGGGCTCCTCCTCGAAATGGTCATGGTGATCGACAGTAGCCTCGTGGGGCATCTGTAAGGATGAGTCGATAATGCTTTACTTTAGAGGCAGCAAAACAGGATGTTTCATCATACAAAAAAAAAAAAACCAAGAAAGAAATGAACCTGCAGTTTACTGCTTTAAACTCATATTCTTTGTTATCCATGTATATAGAAGAGTAAGCATCACAATGATGATGATGCTGCTGACTATAATGATGGTAATGATAAGAATGAGAAGAATAATATGAAAAAGGAAACAAAGAAAATAATGAAGAAAGAGAAGAATGATGCTATACAAAACAAACAGGCATAAAAAAGGAGAAAATTGTGTGTTCAAAGACAGCAAAATATGTATGAACTCAGAATTCTTTAACTCTTCAATCACAGACTTATAGACTTTAAGTTTCAAGGAGTATGCACAGGTTACTTTGGAACTGAAGGAAAATGTGAATGAGACTTACCAATTGGTGAGGGGCCCTGAAGAGATAACTGAAAGGATAGTGTAGCAAGTTGAGGAATGTGGAGGAGTAGAGATCAGCGTAACGAAGGACCTGGCTGGCAAACAATGTCTGTCTGGAGCCTAGAATAATGGGGTAGGAGGAGGGACTAGTTCAGACATATGTAAAATCTTGAAGATGGGCAATCCACTAGTCCTGTTCACATCGGAACACAAAATCTACATGAAAAGTATGTACGACTGAACAATCAACTCCTTGAGAGAAATATCTATTTTTTATTGAGTTCAAATTCCTTGAAAATTTATCTTCCAGTGTTCTTAAATTATCATGTGTTGTTATGTTTCTCTCCATTTTATTTGTGTGGAAAGAGACATGACTTTTGGTCATATAAAATCTTACAGCAAACACTAAACACTATGACAACAAATCAAAGCAATAAGTACTGTTGTAAAATGGAATTCATTGCATGACAAATACTTCTTAAAAAATTATGAATGTAATTTAATGCTTGTTTTCAATCAGCAGCTTTTTATATCCCAAAGAACTGCAATGCAAACTCTGAATGTAACTTCAAATACATTTCATAATACCTACCCCCCCCCCCCCATACAAACACACACCTAACAACATGGAATGAGAGTTTTCATCATTTCTTTGAGAAGCGCCCTCTACTGACAAACAACAAATTGGCAGTCTAGTGTCCCAAAGAGTTAGATATCAGTTTGCATTATGTACAAAGTTTTAAACGGCCTCGCCCCAGATTACTTGAATCATTTGTACATGTATTACGAACACCTGAGGTACTAACCAGATATGCTTTATTTTGTACATAATACGTCCCTAAACCCAGAACTGAATATATGAAGAATCTTTATAAGATTAAGGTAAAACGTGATCATTATGCCTGCTGTAATTGTCAATACTGTCTTACGATATATACATGCTTTATTTTGTACATAATACGTCCCTAAACCCAGAACTGAATATATGAAGAATCTTTATAAGATTAAGGTAAAACGTGATCATTATGCCTGCTGTAATTGTCAATACTGTCTTACGATATATACATGCCATATATGTTTGTATGCATAGTTGGTGAAATAGTTACGTTTTTGTAAGTAGGTAAACGAAATATGAGTTGTTAGCCAAGGGGGCGCGCCGACCAGTGTAGTAATTTTGTATCATGTACATGTAGGGTATGTCTGATCGTGACTGCCATGTATCATTGATAGTATTTTGCGATCAATTATAAACTTCTCTGTATGCGGTTTGCATAGTTAGTTTGTGTAGTCGGTTTGTCGTTTTGTATGTGGTTTGTACCCTGGAATCCCCACGCTACCGGGTCTTTTGGGTACTCCAATGTTATGTCTGTTTGCTCTCACCACTACGGAAGAGGCTTCCAAGCTTCCCGTGGCACATGTCCATCTCATGGGTGATGGATTGAATGGCCTTCCTCACTTGACTGATGTCTGGGATCTTGTCTGTACCGCTGTCTAAATTCCTGGATTCCAAACAGAAAGACAGGTAGAGAGATACAGGGTGTTTTAATGAAATATCCAAGTCTTGCAGCCACAAGACTGAATTGCATGTGTAATTTAAACAGTGAAGAATATACAAACGAAAGTTTAAACACATTGTATATGCCATACCTTTAACTAGTCTAATTTCTTCGAATCCAGACTTGACCATGGAGTACAGTAATGAATAAATACTTGCACATCACATTCATGTCTAGATCAGAGTTAATATTTTCTTAAGTTGTTAAATTTGCAAATAGCATCCAACTTGTTATTTTGCAAAAATACAAACCCCACAAAATAATTGGCATATACAGCAATCAACAAGATGCTAATGAATGGCTACAATAAAGACATTAATTGAAAAAGGAGTAACATATACAAACACACATGGATAAAAAAAAAATAATCATGACAGTTAGGCAAAAAAAAAAAAAATTGGTGCATTGGCGTAACCCGCCCGACCCTAAAAATTCCGCCGACCCCATGTTTTTTTATTATTTTTTTTGCTATCGATATCAAATATCTTGTTGATTGCGATCGCGATCGCACAAACCCGGAAGTGGAAACGGCTCTGGGGATATCGGATGTACGAGGGAGAGATCTCGCGCCTCGCATAAGCCTTCCTTGATCAGTATGTCATCACTGTTTCCAACACGGACACGTACTCTAACAAGATTTATTCAGTGTATACGTAGCATTCAGACTGCGATGTATTGTGCACAGTTTTGTCGTAGGTTTTTTTGTGTGGAGAACTTACACGAATCTGTATATGTGGGACTGTAATAGAGATCGCCGTGTGCGATGAAAAGATCGTACATATGGGTCAATTTGCATCTATCTTATCTAAGTCAAAATGGTAAAATATGAAGTGAAAACATTCAGGATAGGGATTTCAACATCTTTAAATTCTGTGAAGGGGTATAATTCCAGTAATATCGGCCTCATAAATGATTTGTAGAATAGATGAACACAGCACATATGGTGTAGCAGTTGTAACTGTTTACTGAGCTGAGCACGAGCTTTACACGTAAAATGCAGGGGTGGTATTCTGAGGTCGTAATTAAGTCTGTAATTAACTTCGTGATTAAGTCGTGAAGTTAATAGGCCCTTAATCATGGGCAAAATCGGTATTCTGAGGACGTAATTAAGGTATGATTAAGTCCCCTGTAATTGTCTTAGGTCCCTCCCATCTAATTGTTATTCCATCCAATCAGACGCGTTGTTAAAAGCCAAAATGTTGATTACACGCGCAAATATGCCCTCAATGCGCGCTCCGCCACGCCCCCTGTAATTACAACCCAAGAGCTCTGTGCGCACACTCCGGTATTTGATTACAACCCCTCACCAACGCATGCGAAGATCTAATCCTCTTTGCTCACATAAAATGACAAAATTCCTCGAAGATCGGCTATATTTCTTTTTTTCTCTGAATTCTACGGATACCATTACAAAAAAATTCAACCGCTCCTCGGTTACTGAAGACGGTAAGCATCATTGTGGCAGAGAAAACACGATGTAATGCGTGATATCGGAGTAGTTAATGACACTCTTTGGTATCATTAAGTTTTCCATTAACTTTCATACTTAATTACACCCTCAGAATACCGATTCGTAATTAACTCTGTGATTAAGTCCTCTCAGAGGTGCACACGTAAGTCTTTCCCGCCAAAACGCTTGTTGCTATGGTAGTTAATATACCCCCTATTTAATCATGCTCTCAGAATACCAATTCGGTAATTAAGTGCTAATCAGACACTTAATAAGCTCTCAGAATACGGCCCCAGGTAGCAAAAAAAAAAAAAAAAAAAATCCGCCCAACCGACCCTATTTGAAAATCTCATGTTACGCCAATGCAACAATTTTTTTTTTTTTGGCCTTAGCTGAAGACTAACAAACTAACTAATGAATAATAATAATAGTAATAATAATAATAAAAAAACTTGGTATCTACATCTCAGGGTACCTACAAGGCAGTCTCTTCAGGGTGGGCATTGTTTTTCTAGAGTGCCCTTCAAGTATCATTATCATCAGCCCAGCACTAATAGGCCTATACAGTACCTATATTTTTGAATTGGGAGGAACAAAGTGCATTTGATGTCTTCTCAACTACAGTACATTACATGGACTTTGATCTGGGTTTTTGGCAAATATTTTTCATACATGCCTACTGTAAATCAACCACTTCAAGACTATACCTACTGATATATAGGCTGAGGTCTACACAGATCATGTGTCACAAAAAAATATGATATTGCTGTGGAGAAAGAATAAGAAATGTATGTCTATTCATAAGAACCCTCAGCTATAATACATTACTTTATTTTATGCACGTCTATACAAATTATGCATGAGATGATATTTGCAAGATACTACTGTAATAACATCATGACAATGCTTCTTGACCCTGGAGACTCGAAAGTAAACATCAAACGCAACTTCAAGGTTTAGATCCTGAGACAATGGATTAAGTAGTTAAATGGTGACCAATTTTAATTCATGAAAATAAAACCCTTGTCTACTTGACTTGATCCTGGTCTTTTAGTTCACATCTGCTGTGGGTGTCCCAGATTCTGGGGTAGTCAGTGGGCTGCTAGAGTGTCAAATGCCTGTTCTCCATGCAACTCTGTTTCGTGGGTCATTATCAACTTTTAGTCTGCTGTTTTGGTAGCCAATGCACCTTAAACTGTTACAGTTGCACTCTGTTCTGGGTTGATCCCCTACATTTCATAGATTGACAGGATTATCAGCAATGCTCATACATATTGTATATTACAATCCAAATATGATGCACACATTTGTATATCCAGTAGATAGAGAAATGTCATGTATGACCAAAGTTATCACTCATCCCATGGACTTACTTGTATTCCTCTGCCAAGGCAACATCAAGATCCTCCAGTTTCTCAAACAAAGCTATAAAATAGGAATAAGCAGACAAAACAAATCATCAATCATAGTCATAAGGTAACACATTGTTACAAGATAGTCATCATCTAACCTATTAGCTGCCAAGACTACTATCCAGTGACTTGCATTAACTCTTCTCTTGTTTGGTGCTCTTGCACTATGAACACATACATGTACCTCGTAAAATTTTTCAAAAATTTTGAATTGAGCATGAATGGTACTGATATAGGTGATGTAGTCTTACTGTGCTCACTTTATTTCAATTCCAAGTATCTTATCAGCTTTTATATTTTGCCTAGTAAGCATAGAAAGCACAACAAAACAAAGGAGGAAAGAAAAAAAGACAAAATTAGAGCTTAAACAGCATTGGACACATAATTATAACAAACACAAGGTACATGTGGTGTACATGTACTTGAAAGAAAATGATTTGATGTCACTGGGGGTATGGAAAAACTATTTAACCTACATTCTAGACCATTAACTCTATGCGTGCCACATTAATTCCCCGTCCATAAATATGTGTGCCAAATTTGTGTACATTTGACTCACTGACATATAAAGGGTTAAAACATAAGAGTTATTTTTTTTTTCCCCACAACATCCTTGACTTACTTCTCTTCTCTGTCCAGACTGAGAGTTCTTGAGCCACTTCTGGAACCACCAGGAAGGTCCTCCAGCCCCTCTCTTTCTTCGACTTGAGGATGTCTCCAAAGATGTGATCACCAATGTAGAGGACATCGTTGCCCCGGGCACCCAGCATGTCGCAGATGACGTCGCAGGAGCCACCGGAGTAGACCTGGCCCTTCTGGAACGGTCCCACGTGGCTGCCGATCTTCAGACTGCCTGTGTCCTGTAAATGACATATTTTGTCATGCAAATTAAAGTCCTGGTAGCAAGGGCAGACACGACTAGATCGATCTTCATTCACTGCCTATCGAGATATGTTTGAAAACTACTTAAAGGACAAGTTCACCTTCATAAACATAAGGATTGAGAGAATGTAGCAATATTAGTAGAACACATCATTAAAAGTTTGAGGAAAATCGGACAGTCCATTGAAAAGTTAGGAATTTTTGAAGTTTTTGTGCAGTAACCGCTGGATGAGAAGACTACTGCAGTGTATGAATGACGTAGATGTCACATGTGTACAACAATATAAGGAAAATATAAAGAGAATTTCACAAAATTTCATCTTTCGAAAAAAAGTACACATTCCCTTGACTCGTTACCGACATATGTTATGGGTAATATTATTCCCCCTGCCTTTAGAAAGAGGCAAGTCAAGTGGTCTTTTATTATGCGAAAAAAGTGAAACTATGTTGAATTTTCTTTACATTTTCTTTATCCTGTTGTACGCATATGACTCACAAGCTGTAGTAGTCTCCTCATCCAGCGGTTCCAACACAAAAATTTTAAAAATTCATAACTTTTGCATCGATTGTCCAATTTTCCTCAAACTTTCACTGATGTGTTGTACTTATATTGCTGCATTCTCTCAATCCTTATGTTTATTCAGACTCAGATTCAGATTGTTTATTGTCATGCACTACGGCATAAAAATCTTTGCAACAGTCTCCATTAAAAATGTCACATGTAAAGGAAAATAAATATGTATACATAACTGAAGGACAAGTAACATAACACTAAACAAAGTACAGCAAGTACACATATTATAATAATCAAAATGAAGGTGAACTTGTCCTTCAATTTTGCCCAACAGTGAATATGTGTATCAAAGAGTATGCTAATCAATAACGATTGACTCCAGTCAAGAGTCTTCAGCTGTGTGTGTACTTACATAGAGATTAGTGATAAAGTTGAACACAAGAGACCCGGGGGTCACGCGCTCACCTGAGTATCGCAAGTTCACCTTCCATGCATTCTTGCAGACTCTTACTTGAGAACATTGGAAACTTATGGAGGGGGTAGCTTTGAGAGTGGGGGCATGGTGTCCATTTACATATATTCCATCACACTGGTAAAAATACCTACCAAGTACACTGTACGTTATAGAATGTTGGATTATGCAGTTCTTGGGGGAAAAAAAAAGACTTAAAGCCCTATCACTTTTGATTAGAACTAGAGAAAAATATTATCAAATATTCATTAATTTAGGAGGTTTGGACCCCCTGGGGCCCCCAGGGAAAGCATGGTGCCCATTCAAACACTTTGAAATCTTATCCCCATGGGAATGCTACTTGCCAAGTTTGGTGAAAATCCATTATGTTGCTTTCAGCAAGATAAAAATTTGGGCCCGCATTTGGACCCCCCCCCCCCCATTTCATCAAGCTTCCTTGGGTCCCAAGGGGGTGGAGGGGGGGGGGGGGGGTTGGGCACCCCTGATTTTCCCATGAACAAACTTGAGACAACAGTCATCAATATACTGACTCATTGTATCAACTTAGCTCAATCACTTCTGGTTCCAGAGAAAAACTGTAAAGATTCCTTACAGGAAGGGGGTGGGATGGGGGGGTGTTCGGTCCAAATTTAGGCCCCCTGAGGCCCCCAGGTGGGGCATGGTGCCCATTTGATGGAATTGAGATTTTATCCCCCTAAAGATGCTACCTGCCAACTTTGGTGAAAATTCATAATGGCATTTTCAAGAAAAATATGAAAATGTACAATTTGGGCCCCATTATGACCACTCCCCACTCCCCTCCCCTGGGTCCCAAGGGGGGCACCCCTGATTCCGCCATGAACAAACTTGAAACTACAGTCATCAATGTACTTATTCATAGTATTAACTTAGCGCTATCCCTTCTGGTTCCAGAGAAGAAGATTTTTTAAGATTCCTTAATTTTGGGGGCGATCGCAATAGCTCACTTGAGCCTTCGGCTCAGGTGAGATAACAACTCGTTTTGTGGATTCTATAATATAGCCAAGCTGGGCCATCCTTCCCACTCTATGGTATCCACATGCTACTGGACCTTTAACTCTTCATACATTCCATACACTCATTTCTAATGTCCAAGTCATTTTGATAATAACATTTGATAAATTACCCCAACACACAGTTGTTATGACAGGGGAGAAGCCTACTTAAGGTCAAAACACTAAATGATGGTGAAATGGTGTGCTTTGAATGATACATTGTAAATAGTGTTTCTCTGGATAATACAACATGATCATTATCCGTGTATCAGCTTTTTACAATATTAAATCTAATTCTTTCTCCCGCTCCCCCCCCCCCCAAAAAAAAATATATATGTGCGTGGGGGGGGGGGGGGGGGGAGAAGGAGGGATAGATATTATCTTCGTGAACTTTTTTTCTTCATATTTTTGATACTGCATGACGAGCACACTGTAAATTACTTGAAATACTTGAAATTAAAATAAAATAAGTTTCGTAATTTATTAAAGGAATTAAAGGAACTCTGAGTTTTGAGAGCTTGCTGGTTCATAAACTTCTATTACCACAAGGGAAGGTTCACCTGCAAGGCCAATCACATTATGAGTTTGATTGAGCTTTACTTTGTTAATTGAAAATTGATAATAACACATCAACTCTGATGACACATTTCACCCCAGGGGATTGATGAGAGATAATAAATGGCTATTATTTGTGCTCTTTTATTAGAAACAACCTGGCAGTTGAATGAAACATACACTTGAGCAGGGCCAGAGTTAGAGGAGAATGGTACTTACCAAGTCCACCTGCCTGAGAATAGTGCCATTACCAAAGAAGCTGGGTTTCCTGGCATCCACAATGCAGACATCGAAGTACTCGTACCACTTCTTGTGTGGTGAACCAGGCTATGGGAGGGACAAATACATATCCAAGATTAAACATCAGTTTGGGTTCATCGTCATTCTAGATGTATACTGGTGATGCAATTATGAAACAATTCCCTTTTTTTGGGGGGGGGGGGAATTAGCATGATTTCAGAATACAAGACAGTTTTGTTGTTCAAATAATACTTTGTCATCAGACTCATGTGATGATGCGAGATGGATTCTCATTAAAAGGATAATTTTGGCAAAATGAACAGCCCAATATGGTTGATTGTGATATGTTTTACGTATGGTAATGAGCAATACGGCTAGACACCTATGCAATCCTAACAGCTCTTTTGAAAGGGACAGTCTCCTGTGCAATGTCATGGAGATAGTGTCAAGTAGCATTTGAAAATGGTAGAAAATAATATATATCTTTTTAAAACAGAGTACAGGATTCGTTATCAAAGTCAGACGAATGAGACAAGGCCTAGATCTTATATGACTCATTGATAGTAACCCGGTGGTGAAAAATATAAGTGGAAGTTGATAAGCAAATTTCATTTCAGTAGACAATGACTCTAATTTTTGATGTGATGACAGTAAAGATAAAGGCAAGATTCTGATCTGATCAGATGATAACCACCCTAACACAAGCTATCAAATCAAAATGAGGACATCAAGCCGTAGAATATGTAATACGTCAACATTTTTAATTAGAAAATGTGTCTGACTATGTGCTTACCGTTGGACCATGTGGGAAGTCAAACAAGTACTTCATGACTTTCTGTGGACAAAAATATAGAAACAAATTTGATCATCGTAGACAGACAAGATTTGAAGTGTTACTTCCTCATTAATTACAGACAACTTGAATAAAACATCTTGTCACATAAAGCCAGCTTCCAATCATTTAAAGTCTGGGGTATGCAGACATGGAAAAAACCCAACAATAACAACAACAATAAGAAACACAGCCACACATTGACTGGTGTGATAATATGAACTGTACTGATGTCTATGTCTATGCCAATTGGCAACTGAATTTGGGTCAAATTATTTGTATAGGGCCCCATTTTTCTCTCTCTTCTTTCTTTCTATAAAACAACAAACAAAAAGGAAATACTTAATGTCTATTTCAAATACTGGAAGAGAGAGATTAATGGGGGTTATGCACTTAAAATAGGAAACCACGAAGGTTGCAGTTTAATAAATTATCATTTAATCATGAGTTCAGCCAAAGGAAATTCCATGCCTGCCAACATCAACTCATGCTGTATACTGTCATCAATGTCTACATATTCTCTCTCTCATTTACTTGATCCTTTTGTGTCATGCAAAAAGTTGTCCATATTCTGGGTAAGTTACTGCTTACCCTGTATTTTTTGCAAGGTTTTTGTTTTCCAGAATTTCATAAGTTAGGTGCTATTCACAAATTCACAAACATGCAAAAATATCAACTCTGATCCTGACATGAATGTGACGTGCATGCATACACATTTTTCTGTTCATTACTGGACTCCAATGTAATCACTTGCAAAATTGTTGGGAAGTCCTGCTTAACAAAAAAAAAAAAAAAACAGACTCGCTAAATATATTGCATACACAGTAGTCACTGAAACATTATAATGTTTGAAAGGAAAACAACTTATTTCACCCTGGGTGACAAGACCGTGTACCTTAAAAGTTATGAATTTTCAGGAGAGTGAAAAAAAAATCTTTCATATTCTCAACATTTTTAGAAAATAAGGTAGCATCAATGTAGATGTCAAATAATGAAGAAACATTGTTATGGATCACATCAATAGTTGTACTGTCTTAAAACTAAAATCAGTGTCTTTGACATCCAAAATTCAAATTGATGAAATTCTTCCGTCGAGATGTTTTCATTGCAACTGATTGATAAATTGCCCTACATCGACGTAAATAAGCACTGAATTGATCAGTATTTTAGCAGTAGCCATGATAAAAAATTCATGGGCGTACATACTCGAGCACGATTCGAACCTACGACCTCCTGATCACCGGACAGGCGTCATCTCCACTAGACCACCGAGCTTTCGCCCAACAGCAAGTGTTGGTTCTAATCCTTATAGCATGCAGCGGGTACTGCTTTATTATTCAAATTGATGAAATTCTTCCGTCGAGATGTTTTCATTGCAACTGATTGACAAATTGCCCTACATCGACGTAAATAAGCACAGTGCTTATTTACGTCGATGTAGGGCAATTTGTCAATCAGTTACATCCAAAACTGTTTCAACACACGCCAATTGGGATACTGGTACAAGGGCTTGTCATCCCAGGGATGATATGCTTAAATGGAGAGTGAATTCGGCATACTACCTTTGTGTACTTGTAGTCACTGTTGGTAACGAGGAACACTCGCTTGCCATTGTCCCTCATCCTGACAAACATGGAGATAAAAAAGAGACATTTCCTTCAATGACGTCAATTATGAAATTCATATTGCATCAGAAACTCTTCCGTTGGTTTCCTGATGTGACCCACTGTACAAGAAGGGGTTTGCGATGAACTGAAAACCATCAATCGGCATCAATTGCTTTGAAAGACACCGAGCTAATCATAGGAAAGAACTTGATTCTTTCCTTTTCTTTTTCTCAAGAGAGAGACCTAGTTGAGAAAACTTACATTCTGGGTGTGGTCATTCATGATTCACTGACTGTACACTGATGTAAGAGTCAGTTTTCTGCACAACATTTTTTTTTTCTATAAATTCATATCCTTCACTTTTGTCTCGCAAAGGCCTGCAATCTGGACACTAGACTACTCATTCATGGAAGTAAATCCCTGCAGGATTAGAGCCAAGTTCTCATAGCAAACCTGGCATGCAGGTACGCTATAACCATACAAACCCAAAATTTTGTACAAAATTAGTTTGATCTCCTATTCATAATGATTTCACTGCAGTCTACGACCATCAACAGTTAGGATAGCATCTTGCCCTTCCACCCTTCTCTCAAGGGAAACAATGTAAATATGTTGAGATATATATATATATATATATATATATATATATATTTTTTTTTTTTTAAATCTGTGTTCAGAGTTGCTAGTTTGTGTAATCTTGAGATGAACACTCATGTACTCGATATCAATAAATGTTACAGACCGAGACATGCTTTCCCATCTCATTTAATTTCATTCAGTCCAGTAGCATAATTTCACAGCTTGACTCCCCTTCCTATAATGCAGGTCACATACAAATTACAGTAAAAGCTGTTATTTTCACAAGGGCTGAACTTTTTTTAATATCGTAAATCACAGTTGGGCTGCGAAATTAACAACGTGAAAATATTGCAAAAGGACAGGCATCAGTGCATTAACGATAGCCTCGATGTCAAAATCGTGAAGAAAACATCTCGTGAAAATGTCTGTGACCTCCTCATTCATGAAAATAACAGCTTCTACAGTACACACTATTCAATTATACCATATATACTCCAGTGGCCCAAACCCTGAAGTTCTGCTGTTCACCTGCATCATTAGCTAAACACAGCAAGAATGAAAGACAAAATAAACCCAGGTGGACTTGCAGTTAACCCATGCTTTGGCTGTTTGTCCCCCACGGCAGAAGGACACATGTACTTGGTGAGAGCACATTCAAAACGGCTGGCTCAGTAGTGCCCCTTTGCCACAGGTATGTTTGAAAGACACGCTTACAGAATGCATGCATGTGTGATGACCAAGGCACTCCCGCCTGCAGAAAGCTGTGCTTAATGCCAGGAAACTTCAAGTCAAAAGTTCGCAAAAAAAGAAAAAAACCTCTTTCCATTGGTTCGCTGTCTCAGGCGTCTGCATCGAACCTTAGAGGCGTTCCAGAGATGCACCCCCCTGACACTTTGGAAGACTTCATTACTATATTGTTGGGAGCAATATGGGAAAGTTTTGAGGAAAAGTCCATCACCTTTGCAGGAGAACAGGTAACCTTGGATCTTTGATGATGTATTCTTCTGGGTTCTCCACTGTCTTGTCTTTCATGGATCCCTGATAGAATGGGGGAAAGAGGAAAACTCACAAGTCAGTACAAAGAATGATAAAACAAATGTCCCACGGAAAGTGTTCACTGTAAAACATATGGCACACAAAACAAAACATCAGGAATGGATTATGGAAATAAGATTCCACTTTGAGTGCTTTGCCAGAACAGATTGACTCACTTTTCCCACTTAAGATTTTGAGGCGAACCAGAAACTTGGAATTGTTACAAGTTAAAAACAGATCACAGGACAGCTAGAAGTGTGATTGTTGTAGAAGAAATGCACATGTGAGTAGCTGGGGCTTAGCCCTTAGCACTTTGTATGATTTTATATCAATTTAGTGGTCGATTAAAAAGATTCAGGTGAAAAACATAGATGAAATTATTTTCGTGTGCAGATAAAATGCATACGAAAACAGGCACAAAATGCATTGCAAAAATGTATAGCAAAGAGACTTTAAAAAATAGAGCTATACATTCTTATTACATCTGTGCATGTGCTCAAAAAGATAAAAGATAAAGATAATAGTTGGAAAATATATAAAAGCAGAAAACAAATGGATAAGTCTCATATATTTCCTCAATGTCACTCAAATGCGACAAAGGGAAGTCCAATGTCCACAGCTGAGAGCCAAAAGGACATAAGTGATGACTCTGCACCGAGAACAACTTTGTCTGTGCCCTTCTGCAGGTAATGTTCAGCAACAGAGCAGCCATGAAAAACCCATGGTGTTGTACACACTGTCCAAAGTCCATGGTGAAGAAAGGGTTAAGTCACAACTGAACCCCAATGCCTCACCTTCATGTGCACCCAGTCAACAGCATTCCTGACGTCAGAGAAGATGCTCTCCCATGACATAAACAGGTCCCCTTTCTGTACACCCCTGTTAGATGTCTCCACAAACTCTGCCTGGGTGGAGAAGTAGTTCACCAGGCAGGCTATGAGGTAGGTCTCTGAGGTCCGACATATCACAGGGAGAAGAGGGAAGAGGAAAAAGAACAGGCATTAATTACAGTGAAAACATAGTTTTGGTAAGGGTTCAAGAACCAGTCTTGCACCATTTCATATTTGCTTGCAATATATTGAAAGAGTCTACCAAGAAACTTACCTGGCTGACGTGATTTGCCGGGATGATGAGCTATTTTGGAGCATTTTGAGATCAGAAATAAAGTTGGTATACCGACTTTCATTCCAGCAGGACCAAGGCTAACTCGGTCTCGGGGACATCTCGGCCCAATTTCACACAATTTACACGCAGTTGAAGATTGCCATAGCTTATACATAGGTGCACACCAAAGAGGTTCTTTGATGCGCGCGTTGAATCAACTCGGCCCACAACTGCGACCAGCCAGAATGCGAAGCACTCCCATAGTACAACACTGTACAATCCAGAGGGACAACTCAACCCTGCCGTCAAAGCGAGGCCAAGTTGTCCCTGAGTCCGAGTTACCCGGACTCCGTTCTGAGATTGCGATTCCGGGAAACCTTTTTGGTTAATGGTTAATATTTTGCATTTTTATTGTTACCCCAACAAATATCTTGTTATTACAGCATTATTCAACGCATTTCTTAGGCATATGTATACATTTTGGAGCAAAATTTGACAATTCTGCAGGCGTACCAGAAATATGTTTTACCTTTAACCCTGTGTGTGCTTCGAGCACTGAGTGGCAAGAAAACCATTAGCATTTTACAAACTGTCCAAAGTCCCTAGCACTGAAAGAGTTAGGCAACATCTCTTTCATAGGAAACATTGATTCCATATGACATACAAGCAAGTACTCTGTGATCCCTCTGGAGAAAATCATTTTGCTACACAGGAGCAGGTAGAAGGGCGGTGAGTTGGCTCAGTCGGTAGCGCGTCTGCCTCATGATCACGCGGCCCGGGTTCGAACCCGAGTCTGGACTGAGCAATGTTGTGTGTAAACATACCGTCCCCTCTAGCAAGAGGCAAAACACTCTGTCCCTCGGATAGGACATAAAATGAAGGTCCCGTGTATGAGAGAGTCACAGTTCATGCACGTAAAAGATCCCGCTTCATTCATTCATCGCAAAGAGCAGGGTGTCTAACCCGGTGAAGTGGTCCTACCCCACATCCAACTGGACCCCATGGAAGACCAGCTTAGTGTAGCTGAATGTGGGCTATCCAGCCATCTTCACAGATGGAAATGAACAACAACAACAACAACAACAACAACAACAACAACAACAACAACAACAACACTCTGTATTGGGTGCTGTACTGCTGTTTCTATATGCTCTAAAACCAGAAACATTCACACTATGAAACTTTCACAAATTGGTGACTGGCATTCAGTGCACTGTGTAGACAAAAACGTTCACATGCATTTTACTTTCCAGTTCCTTGTGAAATCTTAGGGAGTTAAATGAATGCGAAAATTTTTGTTTTTACAGTATCCATCACTCAGAAGTCTTCCTCACCTGGCAGATTAAAGAGTGTGTTGAGGACGTAGATACGCTCCTGTTCGGTCCTCAGGGCAATAAACTTGTTGGGGTAGAGCTCACCGATCTCAAGTGAGTTCAGAAATTTGAATCCATGCACGCAGACCAGGATGTTGCCATAGGTGTCAATCTGTTTGAAAGGATGCAAATAAATCACCGTGTAATGGGATTGCAGAGGGTATAGTTTCACTCTTTAGGCATGTTTAGGTTCACTTACAGACAAGAGTTATTGGTTTTTGGATCGCAATGTAAAAATCAATTCTATTCCCTGCAGTTTTCGCATGTCCGTCCGCACACGCCTAAAAAGACTAACTCAACAACATGCATCACACACTATATCTCCAAACTGTGCACATATAAATTAAGACCAAAGCATGACCTTAGGCACACTCACCCAGTGCCTAGAGTGGCAAGTTGTATGATGGGGATTAAAGGCATCAAGGACATTGTTTTATGCTCTACTCACACCCACTGCACAAGGCAAATCATCCCACAGGTTTCAAAAGAATAAAGATGGATATATTATTGCATCACAAGCCTGAGTGTTTGTGATTTTGTCTGTCCACACACAAGAATTTTTTCGCATAGCTTTGCAAACATCTATTTTTAAGAAACTTAATGGCTTGAAGTTATTTAAGTATATCAAAAGGAACATAGAATGAAAACTATACCACCAGGAGGTAAGGAGAACATACTTAAGAAACCAATGGAAACTTGATTTGATTGCTACAAATCTAAAAGTATAGTTTTGTTTGGTTCCCACTGAGGCATTTATCTTTACAGGAGTAAATCCAGAAATGACAATTTACAGCTAGATGTAATGGTCTCATGTGAAGAAGTCTTTGTATAAACCCTTCTACATGTTTCCTGAATTCAAAAGAACATCATGATGAACAAAATACATGACATTCAGTATACACATTTATTCTTCAAACACTACTCATGGGAAGTTTTAGGACAAGAATTTTCACAGCACAGAGCTACAACAAGCAGAGAGATTTCTAACAATAGAAACAAAGGGATATCTGTTCCTACCTTGAGTAAATTGCCAAAGACTTTGTCAAACACGAGACCTCGAATGGGAAAGGACGGGTCGTACTCGAAGTTGAACAGGTCCTGTTGAATAGGAAAAAGGAAAAGTGTTACTGGATATCAATTATTCAGTTTTAAATTCAAAGGCAAAATACAGGCAAAACAGAATGACAATTAGTGGAAAAGTGCAATAATGTTCCAGTTGTAGACACAGATCATTTTTTAAAATCTATCATACACACACAGCACTGGATCTGTATATAATATGTGAATGTAATGCATTAACTTCAATATGGGAGCACAGAAGACCTGATTATCTGCAAAACAAAAGAAAAAGAAAAAGAAAATGGAAAAAAAAAGAAGGTTCTTGTACAGTTTTCGGTTTCACCATGGACCTACTACACATGATGTTCCACGCTCGTTAAATAATTCATGCACCAGACTTTGTAAAATACTTTGAAGCAGCACTGCCACTCAAGCCTCCATCAGAATGCAGGGGTAAAGAATTGCTGGAAGATGCATAATGTCCAATATGACTGCATGCTACTGCACCACTGACAGCCAGAGCTATAGCCTAATAATTGAAGAATTACCGGTACATGATTGTTGAGGCCATGTGCAGTGTACTGTGAATGTTTCTCAGGAAATGGACTGCACTATAATAATGAAGAATTAATTTGCAATGGAGCAATGTGTTGTCTAAAACTTGGTCCTCCCATACAAGGTACTGTGATTAAGTCACATCAAAAATGTTACTGTAACTGTTTATCTAAAATGACTGCATAGGGCAAAATGCAGCAAAATATCAGCATTATCTGGTTCATTACAATAATGACGAATACATTCACTAATTAATAGAAAATAACAAAAACATTGTTTCTAATGATTTTGAAGTCATGATTCTAATAAAATCAATTTGCATCCCTTGGAAAATGAACGTTCATCATTAGTTCTGATTAGAATGGAGATAGGGGAGGGGAAATAGGCAGAAGGACAGGTGTGCAAAACGCTACATGATACCTACATGTAGCCTTTTGACAAGGCCTCATGAATGAGGCTTGGAAAAGTGACTAACTGCAAGGGAACGAGTGAACGTGAGACCAAGTGGTGCAGCCAGGACGCCTTTTGGAACCTGACATGAATTTCTTATTTTGAACCCTGTTTATCATCAATTTTGCTATCAAAAAGGTAGTGACCAATCAGTGACTGCATTGCTCGCAATGGCATCAGCATATAATCAATATGCATAAGACGGATGCTTATCAGCAGCTCGCTCATCCATGCAGCCTGTGCTGCCTGCATTGACATGTGATTCAGTAGCATACCAACTGCAGATTGACTCATGAATATATGAATAACTCATTCATCGCTTTATTTGCAAAGCAGCAGCAACAAAATCCATGTTTCAAAAGACTTCGTGGCTGGGCCACTCGGTCTTGCGTTCACTCGTTTCTTGCAATGCTCAGAGCAGCAAGTTAGTCTCATTCCTCAGCCACGAGGCCTTGTCAAAAGACTACATGATACCCTGCTGTATGTACAGGCTTCAAGAGATTACACATTTTTGATGATGGATTTTGATGAAAAATATACCTTATTGTCCAAACAAATTAAATATTCAGATGTAGATAATATATGGAATGTGCACTAAGGGTGGGTATAGTGTTGTTGCTGTTGTGGGGCACTCAATATCTAAATGTGTTAGAAGTGAAATGGTAGTTTTAGAGATCGTTTGATGACAGATCACAAAATCACATTACACCTCCACAGCTGAGCTGCCTCCAAACACTCTATTTTTGGAAAACACTGTAGGACTAGATGGCACACATGCACCTTTCATATTAAAGAAACGCATGAGAGAGTGATCATATCTAAAATGCCTATACGTGGATGACTTATTTGCCTTTTCATCCACAGCATACTGAGCCTTCAGGTTGAGGATGGACATATCACCAAAATGAGTGCAAAGATCTTTTCTTTTTTGAATTTCTTTGATTTTTAAAAAAAAATATTTCAGCCTATATCTGCTTCATTTTCATAAAGTGAACAAGCTTGCAAGTAGTGGTAATGCAATATTTTTGCATTCATGGCAAAGAAAATCACTTTCATACCTGCCTGTATCTTCTCTTAAAGCAAATCTAATGTTCCATGAAGTAAAGAGCAATGCAAAAATAGATTACAATTCAGTGATAAAATCATATCTACCCATAATTTGCATGAACATTGTTAATTCTATGTTCAAGAATGTGTAATATGTAGCTTTTACGTGGTACTGGTTGAAGCCCTTTGTTTGAAACAACCTATTATGCTCTTCAAGGCTGATTAATCCCATGCAGTCACATTAAAGGGAATTTCTTTGCCAACAAGACAACTGATATCCATAAACCGCTCACTTTTACGTCCAGTTGAAAAGCATTTATGTATCTCATTCTCTGTTACAATTTTTTTTTTTTGAATTTTGAATTTTTAGAATTCAAAGTAAGGTACTGGTTGTAAATGATTTTGAGAAATCCACTACAGTTTTGGCAAAGACTGAAATGCTCCAACAGTCATGTACTGCGTAACAAGGATTGTTTATACAGGAATGAAATGCCCTGTCTAAATTACTGTATGATTTAATGACAACTATGTGTGTTAATTCTGGGCATCTGAAGTCATTCCACCATTCCTTACTTAGCTTGTAAATGGTAAAAGTTTGGGATTCCATGTAAGACCTACCTGCGGGTAACCAATGGTAACCAGGCGTTGGACTATCAGCTCAAATCCAAGTTTCTCATACTGTGGAGATTTGTACACTGTTGAGAAGAGAGAAAGATATTGTTAACATGAGTGATTTTGAGAAAAATGTTACATTTCAAGGCAGGTACAAATCTACTGCCAGAAAGAAACAACGACCTGGCATTACTTAAATAAGAAAAAAAAAATGCTCAATCATACAAAATTTTAAAAGATTCCTAGCCAGAAATAATCACCAGTAAATTCTAAGTAGTTTCCTCTCACCTTGATATCAATATGTATGGACAAAAATCAGTTTTGTACTTAAATATTCACAGAAAAAGGGTCTTGGAATATAGTAGTATGGAAAGGAATTCATAAAAGATCTTACAGAAATTGAGTAGGTTTTCATGAGGCATGTGAACGCAAAATCCTTCCATACAGACTATAAATCTATTCATCAGAACAAAAAGCCATATAGATCAAGATATTACCATATATTAAGTCAAAATGGAAGAATATATTCATTGAACATCACACATTTAAAGATTACTTTAATACAATATGAACCATGATCATCCAAGAATTTGTTTACACTCATTTCAACTATTTACTGCCTCACAATGGAACCAATGAAATTCTTATCATAAGTCCAATATTTGTAAAAGTGGAGAACTTTGTTGTTCCCAAAGTCTTTGAACACGAAACATCACTATAGAATGTACTTTGTCCTCAACAACGGGGGTAAGAAGAGTAAATGAATGCTTGACAATAGATGCTGTTGTTGTTTTAAAGAAAAGAAGAGACACTAGATGAAAAGCAATCACATTGTTTGAACTTTCCAAGTTCGCACGGCAGATGTACAGTGTACCCTGTCATACAAGTAGTCGAGATGTTACCAGGTATTCATGACATGTGTCAACAAAAAGATCTAATCTTGTGATATTGCTCACCAATAACCAACTTATTGCAGTCAAAATCATAATCAATGAAGAAGGCTTGAAGTGTCAAATGTGAAATGTCATCAGTTACAGTAGAATGAAACTGATTACCAATGAAGTATCACCATGAACGTACATACCTGCACATCAGTTTAACAGTATTTTGGAAAGTTAGATTGGTATGAATGCATTTACAATGGGTATGTACATTTGTATGCATGTGTGTGTGTCTGTGTCTGAATGCATGTCTGTATGTGTATACTACATATAAAATTACAATAAATGAAGTTACTTCTATTTTATCTTCTTAAGGAAATAAAATGTAAAAATATACCTTGTAAAAGCAAATGGGTTGCAAAGAATTGATGACAAATCTTTTGTGTAATCACATACCTTGGCATCACTAACAACTAGGTACATTGTAGCTCAATTCCTTGAAACTGAGCTTCTTTTTTTTTATATGATTTGGAGTATGAATATGCTCAAAGATCATATCTTTGCAGATGTGGAAATAGTATCTACTCCCACATGAAATATTTAGAATGCTATTTCTTACATTTTTACACTGCAGTGTAACTGTCCCAAATTCATCCATTTGTACAAATCATGTCTTTAAAAAATTAAAAGAAATTCAACTGTTGTGCAGTCAACTGGGATACCACTATCATTTCATGGCAATAACCAAGTACTCACTTTTACCTTTCCTACCAAATCATATCAACAGTGGATATTCCTTGATAAATTTACATCTGTAGAATCTAATATTTAGCTGAAGTTCAGTGACCTTTTAGCTTCACATACAGGGGTTTTGTAAAAAAAATCTAATCAGTGCATCTTAAACTCCACGTACAACAGCTGTAGAATGGTTAAACCAGGTACAAAGAAAAGTCATTGTGGGTTTATTTGCTTATAAAATGCATATTTTCAAAGTGCACTAAAAATGAGATGTAGAACAGACATACGGATGCACAGAGGACCTAAAAACATAATGCCCCAGCAACCTTTTGGCCGAGGTATAAAAATGATCAATGAAATGTTCTACATAAAAATAATTGACCTACGAGTACAAAGGAAGTTAACATTATCTACCTGTTGCTCTTATTAATATGTCTTAGTATGTCTTAAAGACATCAAAAAGACAAGAAATCTTGAGGCATTTTGACTGTTATCAACTCTGCATTTTTTTTTTTTTGCTTCAATTATGAAGATGCCTTTTGATTTTCTTATTACATTAAGTGTCCTACACTTCTTCTATTTTCTATTGTTTTTTTTTTCATTCTATTTCCCTGTATTCTCTCTTTTGCTATGTTTTAATTTTTCTTTTCTTTTCAAATCTTTCTTCTCCTTTCTCTACATTTGGCAATCTTTCAATTTGTTTGTCTCTCCATTTGTATATCTACTTTAGTCATTATTTCCTCTCTGCATTTATCTCTTCAAACCATCTTTCCTGCCATAGACATTTACAGATTAATTTTAGATGGGATCCTTGACCAAGCAGCCCCTTGGCAGGTTTCTGAATATCCAGGTCTGCAGACAATTACTGTACGAGGTGGATTCACATTGAAATTTACTGTGGAATATGTGTAAATACCATGGTATAATATGTAATTTGTCATCACTCTTATAGGTGAAATACCATCGTAAAAGATATACGTACCATGGTATTACAGTTGGTACCATTCTCATTTATGAAATACTGTATGGTATTTCTGGCCTGAAAATACACCTCTCCGAGATTTGCGGACAATTATGAGGTTCATTCACATTGAAATTTACTGTGGAATTAAATACACTGGTAATTTGTCATCATTCTCATCTATACCACCATAAAAGGTAGCACAGTATTTTCAGCTGATATCATCCTCATTCATGAAATACCATTGATGGTATTTCTGGAGCGAAAATACACCTGTTTGAGGTGAGAACTGTGCATACGCGTATCTCCTATGGGAAGAATACAGGGAGTGTGTCAGGTCACAAGAGAAATAACACTCCTGTATGGCAGGTGGTATTCGGTGACAAGATTCACACCCAAATTCTGTATACTATTGTATTTCGCACAAGCTTGATTTACCACCGAAATACCACAGTATTTTGTGATGTGTTTTGCAGTGTACACGTTACGAAATACCGTGTAGAATAATGCTGTATTTCAACATCAGTGTGAATGGGCCTATTATAGTTGCTGCACCCTGCACTGGAAAGAGAGATTGCAATTTGATGAGATGGGCAAAGATGGGGTAAAGGGCATATATCCATTTGCCGCTTTCATCTCATCAGGCACATGGGCGAAGATGTGTCCTGTCCAATAAATGTCATCCTTCTCTATCATGCGGGAGTTGACTTGTGTTTAAACAGGCTGCACGTCAGTTCGGGCACAGATTGATACAGCTAGCTTGTGGGTCAGAAAACGTAAGGTAGTGTTCTAACGGTGCTTGATTGTGTGCTGCTGGAATTGATGCACAATGCACCACTCACAAACATGAGCTGGAAAGAGCACATTGAATGACAATAGCAATGACATGTCATTGTTTCAAAAGATATGTTTTGCTATGTGTCAGTGTTTTCATGTGAGAAAAACAGACATCATTGTAATTGCTAACATGTTTTTGCCACAAGCCTCTCACTTGGAGTCACACTCAGTATTTCATTTTGATGGAATGGATCACAAACACAATAACAATTTAAAAGGAGTCTTAATCTTGCAAAAATCCTCAGAAACATAAATAATTTTGTCTGACTATATGGTGTCACATTTTTCAAACCTGGTATAGTATCTGCTGCAGCCTATCCTGATCAAACATTGTTTGTACTGCTTACTTCTATTTTGGGTGTATTAAAACCTCATATTTATGTTGTTGTTGTTCTTTAGACCCAGTGTGCCCCTAATTTGTAGTGAAATTGGCAATTGATGCACATTCAAAATCAATATACTCTAGTTGCAAGTATAACAACTGCAACTATCCAGCAATGAACTGAACATAAAAGAGAGAAAAAAAAATATGTTCACTTGAAATAATCAGTTTATGAAGTACTGTATCCTGGGCTGTAAAACAACGCAACATAAATCTCTGGACATCACCCAGTGCACTGCTCTATACAACCTGTTTTCAGCTCATCCCATCTCTCCCAGTCAAGGTAAAATCAATTTCAGACTAAATACCTTCAATTGAGGCAGTGGGTTGCATTGTATTACCACTAAAATGCCACTAGGTTTAAAACCTGGTGGCATTTTGGTGGGAATTTGTTGCTACAAAATGCTAGGTGGGAGGGACTACACAGGAGAATTTGAACAATTTTTTCCCCACTAGTAAATTATGAGAAGGGACAAATTGTTTGTCCCAAGTGAAGCTAAAATCTATAGAAAAGTGCAATTTGATGACAGCTGTTCAAGAAGCCTTCATGCAATATACCCTCTCCTATCTCTCTGTTTGTATCTGGCCCTGTTCAGAACTGATCATCTCTGCTTCATATTCATCTGGAAGGTTCAGCATCAACAAAAGTGTCAGGTTTCAAAACATGATGTCTCAACTATGTATGACGTAGGTATGATCAGCTGTATAGGTATGCTCAGACACTGCATCACATACCCTCCTTCTTTACTAGCATCACATTTCTCCCGATCTATCAATGTCCTAAGATCCCAAGACCTGTATAAAGATTTGAGCTGGCCATTACCCCCCCCCCCCCCCCCCACATGAATACCACTGACAAGAATTTGCAGTGGACCTTTAGACAATGGAACAATCTTGAATGGAACGGTGAGAATCTTTTGTAGTGTCATCACACTGACAGCAAAGGATAAGGTCAGAGCTGAGGTAACCCTTGCTAGGTTTACTGTAATCAAATACATTTGGGTCATATACAATGTAACACACCATTGTATTTCTGTGAAGAACTGTGCAATGGGTGCACCTTGTTGCTAGTGCATCTATTAGGAAATAGGCCTACTGCTTGATTACCAATGCCAATATCTGTAGTTTGAATAATTTACTTACAATTTTACAATTTGTATGTAGGGCCTACCATGTACCCCAGCAGTCATAGAATGGCAGAAAAGTGCCCCACCCCTTTTTTTAATGTTATTATCTAATTTTAAAAACAAAGTAAACATTTCTAGTTTCTGGTTGATGAAGTCCATGAACATTTCCACACTGTGAATATTTCCCTTTTACAGTCATGTCTGACTTGGTAGATGACAGACACATGTACTGGTAAAAGTGATTACCAGGTATCAATAAATGACTTGGACACAATTTGGACACAATTTGACATCTTTTCTGCATCATTCAAAACGAGACTGGGACTCTATAGCACTATAAATCAATCTTCGCAGATTATTTTTATAATAACACCATTCCTGCTAATGGAAAACCAATCTATGTAATAATATGTGACTGTGCATCACAAAATGAACAAAAAGTCGCACACACTGATTTTGTGTGAGGACTGAAAATAGGTGAAATGGGTCAACCAAGCCGACCTTGACTCTTACATATTTTCTGAAAGAGCAAGTCTTCTTCTACATTATGCTAAAATTTGGGATCATAAAACGGGCAGGAAAGTGTGTTTTTTAGTAGTTTATCTTGAACATTTTTTGGCAGAAATGTGTGATTAAGTGTGTCTTTAGAGTCCCCTTTTCATTTCTTAAAAACCTTGTAAACACTCTTCATTTTCAACTCCTATAACTTTTGAAAGGATAATGCTACTACTTTGAAAGTTGGCATTAAGGACAGAATGTGTTAATAAGGCGTGCTTAATTTCAGTTTAATCTGATAATCCCTTCACTGTTGTTACTCCGGTGGTTTACATCCTGTTTTTTCCCATTCATTGCACAACCAGCACGGCTTGGTAAAGATTAAGTGCTTGAATAGACACAGAAATTTTCCTCTCATAAAAAAAAAAAAAAAAAAAAAAAAAAAACTCTAAGATTAATGAGCAATGGCACCATTTATTTCAGCAGAGAAAAAAACTTGATGACTTTATTTTTTCCAGTGGTACTGGTCTAAAAAAAAAAAAAATGGCAAAAAAAGGGATATTAGTTGAAACCTCAAACACACCTGACTACCATCACTATTTTTGTTCTTTTAAGTAATTCAAAAAAGAAAGAAAAAAAGGGGGCTTTATTGATACACCAGAAAATGGGGTGCTTAATAACAAGTTAAAACAATTCTACAGGACTTTTTCTGTGTGCACTTACTCGCAAGTGTGTAGTCCATGTCAAATCCGAAGAACTTAATTTTCTCCATGCTGAGACTGCGGTTGACAAAGACCCTCTTGTGGGCCTCTCGTCTGTATTTCTTGACATTTCCGGGTGTGGTCACATAGTCCAGTCTGTCTCCACTCTCATGATTGCTTGGAGACTCGGTGTTCATGGCACCACTGTAAAAGTTATCATAGAATAATCGCAGATGATTAGAAAAATGGACAATACATAATACGCTGTACTAAACCGGGGGTGGATCCAGGAATTCCGTAAAGAGGGGGCGCCTCTACAAAATTAACCCATTGAGGACGGTTTGATTTTGCTATAACACGCATTTCCCATACACACTTGCCCTTAGGGACTTGTCCTCTATGGGTTGAAGGGGGCGCATGCTACCCTCCCCCATTTTGTCTTTTTATTTCTTTTGTTTTAACACAAAAATAAAGGGGGGGGGGTGCGCCCAGTGCGCTTACCCCTGGATCCGCCACTGTAAACCCATTAAAGACTACTCCCAAGTAAACTCGGGCAGGTGTCTATAGCAAAATCAGCTCGTCCGCAACAGGTTAAAACAGTCATATTCACTTGGCAACTGTTTCCTGCAATGTATCTCAGCTCCCCAAGTAAAAAAAAAAATCAAGTAAAAAAGCCCCAAAAACAAATAAAATCCTAACTTCCTTTTGAAATGACTTTCACTGACAATTAAGATTTAACAGGTTATTTTTTACAAGTTTCAAGGTCTCACTTTGATAACTTTGACACACACACACACAATGTGTGTGTACATGTAAACACAGCTGGTCGGTTAAAGTACATTGTAATGGCAATATAATTGTACAGGGATACTTGATTAGAGTACCAGTATTCAATACAGCAAATTCCAAGGTTAGACCCAAAAACTTGTTGCTCTCATTTTGGTAAGTTACCCCACTAAAAGCTCATGTTAATCCTCATTAGACTCAACTATGATAAGCACTGCTTAATCCACAAAAATGGCAAGCATCCAATTGTATAAAAACACACAAGTTCAAAGTGCAAGATTCTCTAGCCTGCAGGGCACCCTGCCATTGTTCAAGATTGCTCTATGTACACACAGGATGTATGGACATGTAATCACATCCCAGCATCTCTGACAACCTTTGAATAGTAAAGGCTGTTTTCAGATTGCTGTCTAAGATTATAAGACAATTCAGCTCTCAGAGGGCTAAAGATGGCATACAGTTAGTATTAGTAACATCTTAGATAACTGAGAATAGAAGGCATCTTTATTGCTGCAAGTTACACGTGTATGCAAAATATTTTACACAATCATGGTTCTGTATGTGTAGCATCCTAGTGCATGTACAATGTACATTGATATAAATACATATCATTTTTCTGACACTTCTTCTTTTTTCTGCCAAAAACCAAGCACAACCCTCTCCACACCAGAGTCTCAAAAGACTATTGCTTTTGTATGATATGGGTCAATCAATAATGGTGATACATGCAATGGAAAATTATATTTCCATAGTTAGATCATGGTACATAGACACAACTGTAATACAATTATAAACTTTATAGGCCTGAGCAATGATGTGATTTCTCATTCATCTGACACCTGCATACTGTGCGTTACTTCCAAGAACAAATTTAATCAATACTGTAAAAGTGGATATTTTCGCGCGACTAATTTTTCGCGCTAGGCCGGGTCAGAAGAGTTTTGCGTGTTTTTAATTCCGCGGAATCAAGACATCACGCACAGGAACGTATGGCAAGCAAAAATATTCGCGTGTTTTTATTTTCGCGCTAGTTTCTGGTTGCGCGAATTGCGCGAAAATTTCAACACCGCGAAAATTTCCACTTTTACAGTACTTGTCATAATGTCTGTAGACCGAATTATCAAGCGCTTTAATTGATGGATGTACTGTAACACTGTGTCAAACAAGCCAGCTAGTAATTTAAAAAAAAAAAACACAACAACACCCAAACAACCATAGCACCCCTTCAAAACAAAAAATTGTACATCCAACATTGCTTGATGATAAATGACAGCTAAATGTGTAATACACACATCCATGACCTTAAAGAGAAATTAGACATTTATGATTACAACAAAGACATGTAACATAAAAAGATAAAGATCCTGACCTTTGAAAGTTTGAAGGCTATCAGGAAAATATCAGGAAGGTTATGGCTATATACAAATTGGTTAGTAATCTTACAGTGTGCTCAATGAAAACTTGTTACTAAGATATCAAATGTTAGCTTAGACTGTGTTAATGATAACTACACAATGAAATATGCTAATAGCGAGTCTAATTTTTCACGAATCAGGACTTCCCAACAATTTCATAAGTGGTTGAATTCATTAAATGCAATCACAGAGTACAGTAAGTGAGTCATGAATGGAGAAATATAACGTGCACATCATATTTATGTTGGGATAAGAGTTAATGTCTTCATGTATTGCTAAATTTGTGAATAGCATTTCCAACTCGCGAAATTCACAAAAATTCACAAAAATGAAAACCCTTTGAAATACGTTGATATGGCATATATACATTGTAGTATATCACTTTCACAAAAGACTTAAAGGACAAGTCTACCTTCATATATACATGTGGTTTGAGTGAATGCAACAATATTAGTAGAACATATTAGTGAAAGTTTGGGGAAAATCAGACAATCCGTTCAAAAGTTATGAATTTTTAAAGTATCTTTGCAGTCACTGCTGGATGAAAAGACTACTGTACAGTGTATGATGTCACATGCGTACAACTATATAAGGAAAATAAAAAGAGAATTTCACAAAACTTTACTTCTTGAATAAAGTGCACCTTTCTTCGACTTGTTACTGATGTATGTTAAGGGTAATATTATTCCCCTTGCCTTCTGAAAAAGAGAAGTTGAGTATTCTTTTGTTATGCAAGAAAAGTGAAAATATGTCGAATTTTCGTCATTCTTTCTTTATATCGTTGTACACATGTGACATCACAAGCTATAGTAGTCTTCTCATCCAGCCGTGACTGAGCAGAAACTTCAAAAATTCATAACTTTTGAACGGATTGTCTGATTTGACTCAAACTCTCACTGATGTGTTCTACTAATATTGCTGCATTCTCTCAACCCACATGTCTATGAAGGTGAACTTGTCCTTTAAGATGAACTTCCTTCTAAACTCTATTTCAATATGGCAGATAATGTTATGATATCATATGCACGTGTCCTGAATTGTATCTTACACTTTGTAAACCATGGATGTTATTCACATTCCATTTAAAGAAAGGTCAAAATGCACACAAGTGTTTAATTTTTTTTTTTTAATACTCGTAACCTGTAGAGTAACTGTCCCCACAGCATGCCAATTCAGATGACTGTTAGACATTCACACAGAAGTGGTAAGGTAGTACATTATAGGTATTGCCATTTTCATATCACTATACAGTAGATACTGTACAATGTGCACACCTAATTTTCATCATACTTTTGTACAATATCAAATCACCCCTGTGAAAATGTTATTATCAATACTAGTTCTGAGAAATAAAGTTGAACTACTGAAGTGTTGTTAGAATTAAAATACAATCTGCATAAAAACATAAAACTGTTTTCACAACAGAAATCGAACAAGTATGGCACATTTTTCAAAATAATTAGGAGTGTTACCTAAATGTGTTGGCACGCTGACGTTCGGTTCCATTGCATCCATTAATTTCCACATGGCCATTGAGTAATATACGAACTCCAGACATACTCCTTTAAACCAACTCTTGTCCTGCAGTTGCAAATTCTGAATGATAGCTATCTCTTTGGCAAATCACGCAAGCGCTCAAAAGTCAATAAAACTTTGTGAAGTGCCACTAATCAATCAGTCTTGCAACATAGAAAACACAGCTCAAACATAAACTGCTCACAGAAGATATCACAGTATTCCAGTGCCAGCGAGACTAAAATTTGTCCTGAAGTGCAGTGCCTACTTAAGCAATATTTCCCATGCAGTGCTACCCTTCCGATGAAACTTTCGTAACAGGTCCCCTGGCGCAGTGAAACTCGTTCTGCTCATGTGGCCAATAGGCGCTCAGACAGGATAAATTCATTTGCATACAAGTCCAATGTAAAAGGGTGTTAATTCTTGAACTGGTGGCTTAAGAGTTTTGGGGAAATAGAGGCCTAATTTGATTTCCTCAACTGCGGTTCACTTGTACTCTCCCTGCTAGTCTCAGGGCAAGTGATTAGTACAAACTGCTCTTCCTGATAAGCACTGCATTTTGAGATTACAAATGGACATGAGGTTGACACATTGTTCATGGTTATCATGCATCCATGAAAGACAAAATGACAGATAGGATACATGTCCGTTAAACTATCAAAGTGCTATTTTTGCTCCTAAACTTTTATCTTGACGGTCGAGCATGTTGTGATATTTCACTTCACTAGTATCTTTTCATCTGCTTGCTGAAAATACATGTATACACATACAGTACTCTCTTCACTGTGTCACTGATGTATTACTGTACACTTCCTCTGAAGTCAGCAGCCTTTTGACACGACAGCAGATGTGACCCCATTTAAACACAGTGGCCCAAATCCCAAAGGTACATATAGCTTAAAGGACAAGTTCACCTTCATAAACATAAGGATTGAGAGAATGTAGCAATATTAGTAGAACACATCATAGAAAGTTTGAGGAAAATCGGACAATCCGTTCAAAAGTTATGAATTTTTAAAAGTTTTTGTGCAGTAACCGCTGGATGAGAAGACTACTGCAGTGTGTGAATAACTTAGATGTCACATGCGTACAACAATATAAGGAAAATATAAAGAGAATTTCACAAAATTTCATCTTTTGAAAAAAGTACACATTCCCCCGACTCGTTACCGACATATGTTATAGGTAATATTATTCCCCCTGCCTTTAGAAAGAGGCAAGTCAAGTGCTCTTTTATTATGCGAAAAAAAGTGAAAATATGTTTGGATGACCCCCTTTGTGCTTGTTTTTAGTCTCCAGTGACTTTATACTGTAGTTGCAAATTTAACAAGTCCATTCACAGTGTGTAAACTTATAATTTCTTCCCTAATCAACAATCTGCGAAATTGTAGCCTAAAATAACAGAAACATGCTGTCATTTTGAAGGTAGGAAATCACACATTTTTTTTTTTTCTGCGATGCCCGAAATCTAAAAGTTTTTCAGCGGCAGGATGACATGGGGATGTGACGCGTTGACATGCCCCTGCGGTCCCCTGCGGACCGTTCTCGTTCACCCAATCAAAAGTCCCCATTGCAGAATATGTCTCTAGGTCCTTTCTAGGCACAAATACCATCCATGGATCAAGCAATACTTACACAAAGGTTCTTGGACCTGGTGCCTCTTAGCTGACAATCTAACTTGTCATTTCACTGGCTTATTTGAACACTCAGTCTTACTATAGCCTTGTCAAAAAGATATTCCTTGTGAGGTCATGCACCAAGTCTCTGGTGCAGACTGGACTGAATACCCTACTGGAACTGTCATCACCTACACTGACCAGTGTCCAGTACATGCAATGGCTATAAATTTACCACACACCAGTTAAACAACAAACACTTTGTAAAAACACTTTCCGAAGATGTTACATACAAATTATGTGATTTACACAAACACTTACCAGTGACTGGTGGGTGACTAGAGTAAGTTACACAGCTTCAATAAGGTACCAAGGGACATGGAAATTCATCTACAGTAACCATGTTTTTTGACGGACAGTAAAATGCACTCAGAATGACACTGTTCATCAAATAAAGACAACAATTTACATACAAACAGTGATATAATATCTCACCTCTGGCAGATTGTCAAGTTTTGGGGTTTATTCACTCTTCTTCGCTTCATGGCGATAACGTTATGTGTGCTACACGTAGCAGATGGTGGTGTCTCTTGTCTGAAGTCAACTAATACAAGTAAACGCAGAGCACAAGATGCCACCACAAAATTCTATTCAAGCATTATATCCGCCCTCAAACAGGGAACAAAATATCCTTTATGCTAATGTTATGGATTCAAGTGTCTTCCCAGGGGCACGTATTGACGTGCCTCGACCGCTACGTATATAATCCTTCCCAGACCTCGAAAAATTCAAAAGACTTCAAATATGAAGCAGGAAGCCTGGAAGATAAAATTCTGGAAGCCTTGTGACAGCCGTTATGCATAAAGCAATTTATAAACAAAATACAAACTGAAAGCTTTCATCGATTACCATTTTTAAAAGCGACTCGGCTGCATTTGATAAACCTTGCTCTAGTTCTTCGAAGCAATGGAATAAATGTCTTTTCCCCCCATCTTTTATCTACCACTTTTATCTCCAGCGATTTGAATGAGAGCATTTGAAAAGCAATATTTTGCATCCTTACAAAAACTGCATTGAAACTGCAGTCTTGCAAATATCCTGTAATTCATCACACAGAAGGTATTTGATCTCTACAATCTGTATATTTCATTTGCCTTTGTGTCCATCAAATACTGATGAATCACAAATTTCAATGGATGTGAGTTAAAAAGCCTGCAATACATACAAAGTGTATAGGTTCACTCTCTTACTGATATCCAGGAATGCATAATAAATCTTCTACTGACCTTAATGACTTTAATTTTTTTCAAGCTATTCTGTGACATACATTGCTGCTAAAGGGTCCCTGGGATTAAAAAAGGGGTCTTTGAATACATAGTATTCCTGACAATCAATAATGGTGTTCCTGGCATTGTCTTCTCTTGAAGTCTGGATCCCATTGTAATATCTGATTGTGATTGTTCAACATGCCATGAACTGGCCACCCTTCGTTCCAATTCACAAACATCATCCAACGACTGAAGCCAATTCAAATGCTAACCTCATATTGACCTCAATTGTCTTTCTAAGAAGTTCTGCCTGTCTATATGTGAATTAGCAAACTGATTGTAATGTGTACAGTCTACTCCCTTTTCAACCCATGTACATGCTCATCACATGAAGTGATTCAGGTGTTGCAACAAAGACGGAACATATATGAAAATATTTTCCCAACCAAATAATTCAACAACATCCTTCCTTTATCTTGCCAGAAATCTTACTAGTTAGACGAACACTGTACTAGGGCTTCCTATAGCTCAGTTGGTAGAGCACTGGGCTAGCAATCCGGAGGTCTCAGGTTCGGTAGGTTTGAGAGCTGGGGGCATGGTGTCCATTTGCATATTCTATCACACTGGTAAAAATATCTGCCAAGTACATTGTACTTTACAGAATATTGAACTACATGTATGCAGTTGGAAAAAAAAAAAGACTTAAAGCTCTATCACTTCTGGTTCTAGAGAGGAAGAATTGTAAGTATGGTGCCCTATTGAACAAATTGACATCTTAATCCCCTGGCACGCTACCTGCCAAGTATGGTTTAAATTCATCAAGGAGTTTTCAATAAGAATATGAACATGTACAATTTAAGTCCCCATTTGAACCCATCCCACCCCAATGTTTTTTTTTTTTTTTTTTTTTTTGGGGGGGGGGGGCACCCCTGATTCTGCTATGAACAAACGTGAAACAACAGTCATCAATATACTAATTTATTGTATCAACTTAGCTCAGTAACTTCTGGTTCTAGAGAAAATCTTTAAAGATTCCTTACTGGGGGTGGGTTGGTCCCCCTGGGGACCCCCAGGTGGGGCATGGTGCCCATTTGATGGAATTGAGATTCTATCCCCCTAGGGATGCTACCTGCCAAGTTTGGTGAAAATTCATCATGAGATTTTCAAGAAAAAGATTAAAATTTACAATTTGGCCCCAATCTAGGCCCTTGGGGCCCCCAGGTGCAGCATGGTGCCCATATGATGGGATTGAGATTCCATCCACCTAGGGATGCTACCTGCCAAGTTTGGTGAAAATTCATCAAGGCATTTTCAAGAAAAAGAGGAAAATGTACAATTTGGGCCCCATTAGGACCACTCCCCACCCCCCTCCCATGGGCCCCAAGTGGGGCACCCCTGATTCTGCCATGAACAAACTTGAAACTACAGTCATCAATGTACCAACTCATAGTATTAAGTAATCACTTCTGGTTCTAGAGAAGAAGATTTTTCAGATTCCTTAATTTTAGGGGATTTGGGCCCCTCTGAGGGCCCCCCAGGTGGGGCATGGTGCCCATTTGAACAAATTGAGATCCTATCCCCCAAGGGATGGTACCTGCCAAGTTTGGTGAAAATCGGTCATGGGGTTCTCAAGAAGAAGGTGAAAATGTAAAAAGTTTACGGACACCGGACGCCGGACGAAGAGCGATCGCAATAGCTCACTTGAGCCTTTGGCCCAGGTGAGCTAAAGAAGGGGGGCATCTTAATAATGCCTGATTATACATCTAAGCATTAAAGATGATGCAGTGGGAGTTTTCCATGTCATGTTCAAGGTTTTGATGGTGGATCAAGTTGATAAAGTGCTTTGACCCTGTGGCAGCAAGTCTACATTACAGAAGCAAAACAATTATGTTATGTACGGCCATTATCACAATCCTAAAATGTGAAGACAACCATGCAAATTAGTCACAAAAACATTTCCAAGTGTTATTGTTAGTACAGAAGTGCATGCAATCCATACCATCCCCCATCCATCACAGGTAGAGTAGTTGCAACTTGAGACAAATGATGCAATATTTGGTACCCTGGGATACCAAATGAAAATTCGCCATTTTGTTGAATCATTTATTTCTCTGTCGGCATTGTACCCTGGGTTACCAAAAATGTGTAAGAAATAATTTTGCACTATTTTGTACAAAAATGTTTTCTCGTTTGTGATTATGCAACATTATATGCATGCTGATAATAATTTTTTTTTCTCTTATTTACATGCTCTGATGTAATCTTCACTGTTTAAAAGTTGACATGGAAGGAATATTGGCATTTGGATCGTTAACGGCACCGATTTATGCCGGCGCTGATGACGAGAAAATAATTGCCATGACAACATTGCACAACTGTATGATAACGGGCACGAGATGGCGCTACACAACGCCGAACCCCAGTTACAACGGTACCCAGGTGTACGGCGTGCTGAATCAAATATGAAATGAAGGGGTCAGTCTCAACTGGGTTAAAAAGCTGTGTACTAGCTATCACTCACCAATAATCCATCAAATCCATGGTGCGAATCTGGTCTGTTCCAGGCATGACATCCACCAAGTTCACTATTGTTTTAATGCTTTATCGTACTGCCAGGGATTCTCACAATGCCTTCACAATCTCACTCCTCTTTCCTCTGACTTGTTATAAAGCCACTTGTTTGACTCCCTGTTCGGTGAAATAAACAAAAATGAAAATGCTTGCATCATATTTTTTTTTAAATAATTTTTTACTATGTGGAAAGCGAGATAGAGCACAAGAATCAAAATGTAGCAGTGACATTTTAATGATCTACTCTTGTAAATGATTAATCCCATAAAACTACAATGTATCACATTTCCCCCTTCATACATTGTATAATTACTGTACCATCACTGTGTGTACCTTCAATTACAACCCACGCTGTATGATGGGTGACATGATCTATAATATTCATTGTGTGTTTAATGGATAGCCCCGTTAATGGCTGCTATAGCTGACTAAACAAAAATGAAAATGCTTGCAACATATATGTTTTTTAATACTACTAGTATGTGGAGAGATGTACAGTATACAGCAAGAGAATGGCAAAAGCACATCGGAATGCAGCAGGGATATTAGATCTAAATGATTAATCCCATTAAAACTATCACCTTTTCCCTTACACATAATTACCACCACTGTGTAATACCTTTAGTACAGCCCACAATGTACATATTTTGTATGATGGGTGTGATCGATAATATTCATTCTGTGTGTTTAATAGATAGCCCCTTAATGGCTGTGTATAGCTGACTGATGTTGAGGATGGAATTACAATTTCTGTCAACACTGCCTTGATGATTGGTTAAATGAAAAAACAAAACAAAAACAAATCAAAATATTTTGCATTCATTCAGTGGGACATGATGTACAATGGCTGTATAACATCATGCTATCAACTGCAATACACTGTGTATATGCATTATTCCACATTATACACTTCTCACTTTGGCAGTCTCTGTTTCACTGGTTTCTGTGCTATTGCTGAAATATACTGTATTTCTCCATTTTGTGGATTACTCTGAGAAATCGGTTACTAGTAGCAACCACCAGTAATTTCTCATTTGAATTTCACTGTCTAGAGACAAAATGCTGGAAGGTTTTGATCATCATATCAGCCTCGTCTTGTCTACCTTGTGAATGCATAAAATGAGCATGCTGATTTATCACTGTGCACATTTCTTGCACAAGTTGGTATGCAAGAGCTGTATTCCTCACAAAAGATGTGATTTACCATTTGGCCAGGTAAAAATAAAATGCAAATTATACAAAAGGAGGATGATCAGAAAATGAATGTGGGAGAGAACACAGAGAAAAATTAACCAGATATATTTATCACTATTTTTACAGAGACTCCAACCCCAAGCACCTTCTGATCTGGAGATTCTCCCGCCTGAAACCCCTAGCAAATGGGAGACTCCAACTTGATGTGCTCAAGGCGCACATCACGAGTGCAAAGCGTGAAATTCCTTGCAGCCCAGGGTCCAGGGCCCTCTTGAGGGCCCCGGAAGCTCTAGGATTCGAGACGCTCTCTCATGCTATCTAAGGCTTATTTTTCAACAAACATGTACGATGACACTAAGTAAGAAATCATTTCAAGCGGGAGACACAGAGCCAGGGCGGGAGGAATTAAATCTCAAGCGGAAGAACGGGAGATTTTCAAAAATAAGCTTTCGGCGGGAGATCTCCCGTCGAAAGCGGGAGAGTTGGGGTCTCTGTTTTTACAATACAATAATCAGGACAGAAATTTGTAAGGCTTAATCAGACGTGAGATGTCAATTTCATGTGCTCAAATGCAGACTGGACAATGGTAAAAAGAATATGACAACTTTTAACCATTAAAGCTATGAAGAACTGTATGTGTTAAGGTTTTTCGAGGGAACTTTTTTTTTGTGAACTTGATTCTCAAACTGACTCCTCCTCTTGTTCAAAGTGACAAAACGCTAGGCAATCAGGTATTCCTCAAATGGAAAATGGGATACATTTAATCTACAGTTAAACCTACAATTGTACATGTTCTTTTTAACCCCCCCCCCCCCAAAAAAAAAAAAAAATAGTACTGTAAAAGTGGAAATTTTCATGGTGTTTTTGCACATTTCATGCAACCACAAACTAGCCTGAAAATAAAAGAATGCGAATATTTTTGCTTGCCATATATTTTGAGTATTTGATGTCTCGATTCCACAGAATTAAAAACACACAAAAACTCATCTTAACCGGCCAAGCGCGAAAAATTTGTCACGTGAAAATATCAACTTTTACAGTACATACATGTACATGCCATTTATCAGAGTTGTTGACATATACATGAGCTGCTCCGTAAAAAAAAAAGAAAAAAGAAAAAAAAAGTCCATCAAAAGCAGAGAGCAAATACTTCAATAATGTACTGGTACCCTAACGCACACACACACACAAAGACATGCACATTGACATTGGGCATAGCCCAACACTTACTCTGTCAAGAAAGTTAACTGAAAAAATTTATCAATTTTCATTTGTTTTCTTGATTTTCAACATTCATACATGTAATTATGTTTTTATCAGAGGTAAGATTTGAATAAAAAAAAAAAAATGTCCCTGAATTGCAAATCACAAAATGTACACTAGAAATTTATACACTGAAGGCATCAAAAAGGAATGAAGTATGAGTGCTAATTGTCAGAGTCACTGTCGGAGAACATATATAGTATCTATAAAAACAAAAACACAATTGGTACAATGTACCATTGGCCTTTGCATTGGGGAGAGGTGTAGCCTGTTTTAAAGGCCATCACTGTTCCACTGACAGTCATGAACAAACAGAGTCAAAGCTGAGCATGTCAGCAGGTGGGTCTGTTGAGATCTGTATAAATCCTGATATGAATAGAAAAAAAAAAAGTGTCTGTTGAAAGATGATACTTCCCTTAAATTTTGCTAGTATCATGGGTGACATGCCAAACTCAGGATCAATGTGTTTTAAGGAACCAACAAAATTATCAATACAATAAGTAATTTCTTATGACGATGGCAACATTATTTACAGTAATTGTTTAATAGTATAGCATGTTATGATTGAGTACAATTTTGTCTCTTAAAAGAATTCTGTCTCATCCTACTTTTGTGTCATTCATTAAAATGTTTTCTCTCTTTTTTTTTTGGGGGGGGGGGGGGGTAGGGCCGCAGTAGGGGTTGTGATGTAATTGCACACATACACTATATGAGAGGAGTGTCAAATATTCCATGGCTTGAACTTGCAGAAGGTCACAGGAGTGTCAGTAGCAAGCTATGATAGCAATGTGAAGTGGTGTGATTATCAGGCACCAAGCCTATTGTGTGAGCCCTGGACCACAATCAACCACAGTAATCTCTAGTCTGTAGTCACAATAGTACACAGCACTTGTGTTCAATGTTTGCTTGTCCATTCACTTTCACATGGATCCAGTACTCCTGTCACATGTCAGTAGACTTCCACATCACCCTGGCATACCATTGATAATCATTATAGGTGGTAACACATGTGGAGTATTTCATTTCTAAGATCACCTAAAGGCTTAAACCCGTTGGAGACTAGTCCAGAGTATACTTGGACTGTGTTTATAGCAAAATCAGCTCATCCTCAGTGGGTTAAAGATAATAAAAAGTTTTGGTACCTCAAAAGCTCCCCTGAATTTCCTTGTCTTGGTTTGTGTTTCGGGTTAAAGTACGTTGTCTGTGAGAATTACTCGCCCCAAAGTGCTCTCATGTCTTAGTAATCATGCAATCATGGTTTTGTACCAGAGCTGACGCTGTACAGCGTCAATAAATACTGTACGAAACCACTGACTGCGACCAGCAGCGTGCAGCCCATTGTACGCATAGCTAACTGCGACCAGCAGCCCCATACGCAGAGCGTAATGGGGCTTCGCATTGTAGCATTCAGGATCATGACAGAATTAGTATCGCGGGTAAATGTCAACTTAAAATCCGAAAATTTCTTCGATTTGAAGACTTACCAATTAAGTTGAAGTATTGAAAACAGGCTTCGAACAACGTTTGGTTCTGCCAATAGTCCCTTTCTGTTCGAATTGATGACTGAATGTGACTCGGTCGAGAGGACCTTGGGAGAGCTACATACACTGGATACTATGGCCAGCACGTGCGCACACAAACATCTTATCCGTTCATATCTCATGATTTGAAATTTTGTGCGCATGTGATGTGTTCGCAGGCACTGGCTGTAGTATTCATTGTACTGTATGTAGCTCTCCTAAGGTCCTGTCGACCGAGTCACATTCAGTCATCAATTCGAACAGAAAGGGACTATAGGCAGAACCAAACGTTGCCCGAAGCCTGTTTTCAATACTTCAACTTAATTGGTAAGTCTTCAAATTGAAGAATTTATGGGATTTTAAGTTGACATTTACCCTGCGATACTAAATCTGTCATGATCCTGAATGCTACAATGCGAAGCCCGATTACGCTATGCGTATGGGACTGCTGGTCGCTATGCGTATGGGGCTGCTGGTCGCAGTTAATTGCATGATTACTAAGACATGAGAGCACTTTGGGGTGAGTAAGTCTCACAGTGTTAGTTATATGAAAGGTACTTTAACCTGAAACACAAACTAAGACAAGGAAATTCAAGGACACTTTTGAGGTGCCAAAACTTTTTATTATCTTTAATAGCAGACAGAAACATTGCACCACTATCCTTTCGTCAATGTGCATAATGTAGGCTAGTAAAGGCATTTTATTGTGATTGAAAACATTGTGTTATGACAATGGTGTCAAATTCAGAAGTGAAGATGTTACAGTGTTCATTTTTGTTCATTTTTTTTTTCCATCTGTGAAGATGGCTGGATAGCCCATATTCAGCTATGTTAAGCTGGTCTTCCATGGGGTCCAGTTGGATGTGAGGTGGGACCACTTCACCGGGTTAAACACCCTGCTCTTTGCGATGAATGAATGAAGCGGGTTCTTTTACGTGCATGAGTTGTTACTCTCTCATACACGGGACCTCCATTTTATGTCCTATCCGAGGGACAGAGTGTTTTTGCCTCTTGCTAGAGGGGACGGTATGCTTACACACAACATTGCTCAGTCCAGACTCGGGTTCGAACCCGGGCCGTGTGATCGTGAGGCAGACGCGCTACCGACTGAGCCAACTGCTTACTCACAATCACATAATTAGTTGTTAATTCTAGTATTTTACCTTTCACTCAGTGACTGCAAAGATTGGTTTGACATGTTAAAGTGAATTTGGAAAGCACATACTGTAGCCTTTGGAGAATTCCAGTGCAGTTGAAAGTTGTGTGAAAAGATTGAGTAAAATTTTCTTTCCACAACAAGCAGGCTATTTTTGAAGAAGTGCATGCATAATACATTTCGCACAGATGGCCAGTGGTTGAACCTAGCAAGTCCATTTGTAATTTTAAGTGACTTAACTGAATTTTAGTGCGAAAGTAGTCAGTAGCACTGGTACGCGGTTTAGGCTTTCTGCAGGCTACTTGAATGAATGAATTATGTATTCATCAGCATCACTAATACCACAGTGGTAAGTTTACCACTCTGCTAAATAAGAGCACATTCATTGTACAGAGTAAATATTTTGAGTGATATCAGAATTAAACGCGCATAATTACTCTCATCCGTGCAATTGATAGTACCGGTAGGTATTTTACACTAAAATTGATAAAAGCATTAAAAAAACTTCATCTCACAAAATGATCTCCTTTGAGTTTTTTTTCCTTTTTTTTCTGCAATATGCAAAAATGATTGCATTGACATGTTAATCATAGACACATTTCTGTTATTGCCAGCATTGCTAAAAGTCCTATGAACAATTTTATGAGCACAAAGATTGGAGTGTGTTTGCCCACAGAAGTCTTAAAAACTCCAAGTAGTGTGCACAACATCATGTTTGAATTTTCTGGGAATTTGACCTGACTACTATTGTTACATTCAGCAAGTACGAACTTGATGGAATAAATAATGCCACGCAGGTAACGGAATCCATGCCAAATAGGCTAGAAAATGGAGACATGCTCATTAACCTTAATGAAAATTGTACAATAGTGTGTGACATTGTAAAGTCTATTTGAATGACTTGTATAGTACCATAGAGTTTGTCGGGTCAGATAATGGGGCAAACAAAGAGATTTCCACTCTAAACACAAATAATCTAACAGTATGTGCCAAAAATTAGCATCATAGGTTATAGGCATGTACTATCAGTAACAAAGGGCCTATGATCATCAAAGGTCTGTTTTACAGAGACTACCTAGACCCCAGCTCTATTTAAGTGAGCCAATCACAGAGCAGAAGGCATACTGAGTCAATAGCTTGATAGGCTTGATTACCCACATTGTTCATTTTGATCAGCTGTTGTAGCTTATAGTGCCTGAACACATGTATTTACTTGTACAGAATAGATGACGCCTGACGGGGACCTCGTCCTGCATTATGTACAGGCACAATCGACAAATTGCATAACATTAGAAAAAAATGAATGGTTGTTCCGAAGATTACATCACCTTACCTCCCTCCTGCAATGCAGGCTGGCTCACAGCATATCAGACTGCACTGTGATCAAAATTACTTGAAGTGAATGACTGTTCAGAATAGTCAATTTACAACATCTTCACCTAGATCCATAGAACAGTTATTCAGGATACAACCTTGCTGATCACTAAATGACAGGTTTGACAACAACAACAACACCCCCCCCCCCCAAAAAAAAAAAAATAGTTACAGTAAGTTATATTGACTGATATTGAGACTGGTATTACAGTGAGCTAAGAAGCCTGCTTTACCTATCATTTTTGTCAGCGCTTTAATCACATTACTTTGTATCTGATATTCTTATCTCTCAAACAGCGGAGACAAGAAAGCTCTCACTAGCTCCTGTCCAGTGGATACTTCATGGACATACGGTAACATTTCTGTTGAGGTATCTAGTACATGTACATGTATGTAAGTGACGTACAGCCGTACTGTCACCCTCTCATCAACTTTATTGCTTTTTCTTTCTGTAAAAGGGTCATACCACTGTACACTATGAGCATTGTGTTCTTCTACATCTTCCATCTGGGAACAGAAACATTTGGTACTGACAGCCTTCTGGATCTTCCTAGAAATTCTCTATCATAGAGTTATCAAGCTCATAATCATTGGGATGTATACAGGCACATGTCACACCATAGGCACCACTGAACAAGTCACCACTATTTAGTGCGACAGTTTTATCAAGGAGGTACCGGTATCACACACTTTTATCAGATGAATTGTGTGCATTTGGACAACGAGGGCACTAGGTGGAATCAGTCTGTTGGCCACAAAAGATTATCATGAAATTCAGATGAAAACAAACACAGGACTGACAAGTGCACAGATGGCCTGCCTAATGTAAATTTACATATGTAGTTCAACATTTAGCAGTGGCTGGTATTCTGTTCTTCAAAGCATATTGTGGACACTTGCACACCTCGTGCGTCTTTTACATCTATACACGTTGTACATGTATATGTACACACTACACACACACACACACGTCATGTAATTATGCTGAGATCATGTACGAGATAATTTAATGAATACCAGTAGTACTGGTATTCATTAAATTATCTCAAGATCAGGGTTGAAGTAGACCAAAATAAACAGTCAGAGGCTCATTCACATCCAAAAATAATGTAACTTGCTGGTAACTGCTTGGCCTTAGCATAAGAGTGGGCTGCTATTAAATAGACTTAAGATGTAAAGCCAAGTGTCTACAGCTAGAGTTATACTATTGATGTCCTACTGATAGTCACATAGGGTCAATAAGAAAACGAAGACCTTTGAATACCGATAGGTCTACACCATACATATGCAGGGCCCGAAATAAGATTTCTGAAGGTCAATGCCATTTTTGATGGCAATTTCAGCTTGGGGCAAAGAGGCCTTGGATACCCCAAAATTATCCCAGTATATTTCTAATTCTACTAGGGAATTCTAGAAATTGTATAGAAATCTAGTCTTAGGCTGTATTTATTTAACTTGAGAGAGAGAATGACGTTTCAAAATGAGTTTGGAATGGTGTTGGAGAACATGGTTTGAAACGCGATTCTCAGGGTGCAGCGTTTAAAATCGCTATTAAAGTGTTGTCATTGTGCAGCTGCTTTGCGCCGTTCGACCCAGGAAGTAAAGGTCAACTGTGCTGTGTACCACCAAACATGTCTCATCATCATTCACACACAAATAATGGGTAGAAAACACAATCGGAAACAGCTGGAGTTGACCTTGAGATATGTTAGACATCTAATTACCTAACGTTAGGCCCCTAAACCTAAACACGTTTCAAAACAGCATTGTGTTTATTTGACCGAAAGATCGGTCTGTATCTGGTCGTCGGGGAAATGTTCTGTGGAGACTGTGTCTGGCTTCATGGATCCCCTGGAGGAGAGCGATAACGTCATAAAAGTAACAGACTCCTCAGGACAGACTGACACTGACAGACGGATCTTTCTGTCTAATGGGGAATGGCTTTATGCCTTTTTATCTACTTTCAGAAAGGCGATCATGGTCTCAACAAACTAGATTAGAGAAGTACATCCATCTCGGAGAATGTAGATGTCTACAGCTATATGACCTACAGTCTAACGATAAAATTCTAAACACTATTTACCGGTACACACCTTTATTAGACTGTTTTGCCAGCAGTAGCACAAACGATGACTGCCGATATCACGTCACTGACTACGCTACCTTGTCCTTGACTCGAGCAGTGCCTGGAATGAGATGAGAGCTGGCGTTTCTCCTACGCCTACGGTCAGTCTTCTCTTCTGAGTAAAATCACACTGTTTGATACGCTTCCTGAGTGGGATCTTTTTTTAAGTGATCTGTTCACGTTCTTTCACTGAAAGGGAAGTACAATGTAGGTCCCACAGCAACAATCCGATTGTTTAGGGCCCGTGTGGTTCTCTGCTTCACGCACCGCACTTTCTACGACCAAGCGCCGCTCAATTCTGCAGGCCGCCGCCCGCTCTGCAGCATGCATCGATATCGGACCACCGTCTTCTAAAAATCCTCCCGCCAGCTGCTGTACTTACGGTTGGTAGTTCTTACCGGTGAATCGACTTCGGCATTTAACAATAGAATAGGACGAGTCCAGGCAAGATGCAGCAGGCTCCGTAGTAAAACGTCAAATCTGAGTGACAAATCAAATGTTTACTCTCGAATGACCTGAAAACGAGTCCAATGAAGATAGACACACGCTGGTAGTCTTTTTCAACTCTTCGACTTCGTAAGCATCAACGTTAGGTCGCCTCTTGAGCTCTACTCAGCCATCTTGTTTGTTTAGGCCACGACTCGACTACACAGCTTCACTCATCTCATTCAGCGTGCGTGCACTGGATCAGCTGATGACCGTTGCGTTTGGATCGATATCCCTGAGCGATTCTCATCAGTGCGTAAATTCTCAACAGCTGAGATGAGATTTGAATCCAATATATTAACTTTGGCTTTATCAGACATTGAAACAAAGGAAGTCCTTGGAATGCGATCCATCGGGTATTCGCAAAAGACAACAGCACATTCACTGTACTGAGATTGTTTGCAGTTCTTCTAAAATTTTCTGAATTACACAGTCAATGAAACACGTGATGTCAAGCTCAAGGACATGAAATGCGAAAAAAAAAAAGTGGCTTTCAGCATAAAATAGGGCCTAACATAATATACTATCTAAGTTTCTGTGTATTGGGAGTAAATTTTGACCAATTCAAAAGTAAGCATGCAGGATAGTTTATGAGGTTAAAAAAAAAAAAAACATAATTTGATGCCAAGCTTATCAAGATGGTATTATTGGTTAAGATGGTGATTCAGATTCTAACTTTTTTGCGAGATAATAGAAATCACTTAGATGTTTGAAAGCATGCAATTCTAAGAGGAGTTCAAAGTTTATTTGATGAAAACTGGTTTTGAAATGGCTGAGCCTTCAAAAAAAAAAAGCAAAACAAAGTGGTAATGAAAGGCGGGTCCCTATATAGCCTTTTATTAGAACCCCTTTGAGTTTTCAAGATATCTCAGCCATTTCAATAATTTTCATCAAATAAACTTTAAATCCTCTTAGAATTGTATGCTGTATAAATGGTTTTTAATTACTTATCTGAATCACAATACCAACCAAACGATACCATCCCTTTAAATGAACTAGCCATATACAATATCATTATGGAAGAAATATGTATTTATAGTCCTATAGGCTCTACTATTAGGTCGACCAGGGAGGTCCCTGGGTCGACCCAAAACTTGTCCACATCTACGGTGCTCTGCGCACTATGTAGCTAGGGCGAAAACGAAATCTTGTTCATTTGAATTGATTTTAATGAAACATAAAAAACTATGTTCATATCATTTTTCCGAATTTTATAAATCAAAGCAGTCAGAATATTACACATTTTTCTGACTCTTTTATTTTGGAGCCGAGAGAGAGAGAGAGAGGGAGAGATGGAGGAAGAGGGAGAGAGAACCAATTTGTAAGTCTTTGTGTAAATTCTGATGTGTTATTTCATTCCTTAATTGTGTTCAGTGTCTGCGTCTGGGTCCGCGGATATGTTATATATAAATAAATGAATATATATATATATATAATATTATATACACTTCTGTTTTTTTTTCGGTGGGGGGGGGGGGGGGGGTTGTAGGCCGATGGGGCCGGGGCGGGTCATTGGTCTATTCCCACCAGTGCTTCCCTAGGCCATAATACGGAAAGAATCCCTGGGAGCCAAAGGGGTTTTGTTGTCATTCTGAATCCCCGTGTATTTTTTCCCCCAAGTTTCCCGGTTCTTTTTTTTTTTTCTATAAGACAGTGTGGGAGGGGGGGGGGGGGGGGAGTACAGCCCCCAGTCCCCCCCCCCCCCCAGTTGAGTCTCATTACCACAAATTACTCAAGATGAATATGAACAAATTTTTGCTTTCTGGTATGTTTTCTTTTGTGTTTCTTCTTCTATGATTGATTTCCCCTGTCTTACATGCCCCCCTTTTTTTTTGGGGGGGGGGGGGGAGGGGCGGGATGATGCATTTTACGCTCACCTTCAATGGGGGGGGGGGGGGGGTGGGGAGGGAGCACTTACCCTACCTCAGGCGGCGGTTATTCCACATCAACAAGTGCGCACACATGAATGTGACTACAAATTGTATTATGTTGTGAAAGTCTTGGTTTTTGTTTGTTATACGGGCTATAGCTGGCGAGAAGAGAGCAAACTCACTCGCCACCCCAAGTGGCTGTGACCCCCGTCGAAGTAAAATTGTGATTGCAAACCAAAGTTGTGATTAAAACTGTATATCCAAAGCTTATCTCATAATCTCGAACAATTTAGATAGATAGATTGATTGATTTTTATTGATTGATTAAGTGTGATTGATTGTTTGATTGTTTCTGCATGAAGGGGTTTTTTTTTTTTTTTTCGTAAATAGATGTAGCCCAAAGTCAATTGACAAAGTATAACTGAGTAAATATTATTTGAATCTAAAAGTTAAAACAGGTAGGTATAGATGATTAAAGCATACAACATCATTTGATGAAATTACAAGACGAGCAAGCCTTTATTTTATCAAATGCATATAATCATATTATGTATTTGCCTTTCAAAAGACAAATGAAGCAACTTTAAACGACACTGACAAGTTTTTCTTTTAGCGGAAACTGAGATACATGAGTGACGTGCATGGGTGGCAAAACGGAAAATAGATGCGTAAATTAGTTTTTCATACATTAGAATTATTTTTGTATTTACACATTAGGCCCTATAATATATTTTCTTCCCTCTTTGTTCTATAATAATTTGATACGTACTCATGTTTGCCACTGCCCACTTTTGGGATAAGGGTATGGGAGGCAGTATGGGGGCAGTCCTCTCCCCCTCCCGCAGGTGCACGGTGGCATCCAAAAGCGTACGTACGTAACGACGTAACGCCGCGCACCACGTACTACGCACGCCCGTACGCTCCGTGCGCTCCTTGCGCGTGCGTGCGTGACCTTTAGCCCGACGTATTCCTAGCAACGAGAAGCGCCTATCCTGGACAATTGTCCATTATTTTGAAGAGAAAACCTTTTAATTTCTCAGTGTGTACTATGTTTACAGTCACATTTGACCTCTAGAATCATTAATCAAACACCATGGACTCAATTGGATCACTGGATTTAACGTAAGTACAACTCAAAGGGGTTGTGTATCGTCACTTTTCATGAAAGTTGTATCTAGATCGCTCATCATAGTTTCCCACGTATCAAGGTATCACCACGCACACATACGTGCCCAGCAGTGCAGTGTTTTTGCTTTGGAATGATCAATAATATGCTTGTATAGACTCTATACTGTGCAGCTAGCTAACGTCAGAGCAGTTTCAGTAGACGAGTGCGAAGCAAGTCACATCTATCGCTGCGCTGCTGGGCCGGCCAGGCTATGCCAGTTTCTCTTCTTTCTTTCTTTTCTTCCATTATCTTTTGTTTTTATTTGAAGTGAATTTTCTATTTTGTAAACCTTTTGTTTAATTTTTCCAGGTTTAGGCCTAACCGTTGGGTACCGGTACCTTTTCAGTATCTTTTCATTCATTTTTTTTTTCGTATTCCCCCCTTTCATATCATATAGATATCTCTAGGTAGATCCTATTCATATCCTTTCTCTTTTATTATCAATTAGAACCTAGACCTCTAGATATTTTTTTCACCTGTGTCTTATTTAGAATTTAATAGAATAGGCTCTTTTTCACCATCTTCTTTCATTCACACACACACCCTCATGCACAAACATAACACAACAAGTCAAAGAACAACCCCAAACCTCAATCAATCGCTACACAAGACTTTGTACAAGCTAACCTGTCCCTAACTATACACAGCCCAGTCGCCGCTGTACATACGTAGCGCGACAGGGCTGTACCAACGAAGCTCCAAACACGAAGAGGGTCCAACGCTAGCATGCGATCGGATTGAATTTTGATACTTTAGATCATTTTTTTTTGTCACTTCAAACTCATCTGACGAACAAAATGATAATGAGACTTCATATCTATGCTATGAATATTGAAATTTAGATTTGATAACTTACCTAAAATGATGGTTATATGCAGCATGTGTGAACGGTTCACGAACGGTACATCGTCTTTCACGCCAGGCCATTTCCAATATCCGGGAGGTCACATGATCTGAATGCCCTTTCAAAAGGTCGCGCTGTCGACCGTGCTGCTACACCAACACTCAAGCAGCGCATCGCACGCACGCAAAAGATTTCCGCAGAGATCAAGGCGCCATTTTGAATTCTGCAACGATGAACCCTGACGGTGTTAGGGAATCCGCCAGAAAGTATCATTTTTTGGTTCCACGGACTTATCACGAGGGCTCTCAATGGACTTACGAACCTTCTGTAATACAAGCATGCACTTAAGGTGAGTAACGTTTGGTAACGTGTACATTGTTTATAAAGAACGTATAAATTTTCATAAGTTTTGTAGTTGTGTTGTGGTTCCCCACTTTGTAGGTGCCCGCTCGTTGGTCAGACGCTGTATTCGCGTAGCGTATTAACAGCGTCTGGTCGGGCTAACCTGTCCCCTAAGGGAAAGGTGAAAAACGGGTTTATCTTTTAAAGGATACCATAGAAGAACTTGCTGTAATTGCTATGAGATTGCTACCAATCACTGCGCTCGCTGCAGTGCCATGACTGTTTAATATACTGTGTATGGTAAGGGTACCACCTATCCGCAGCGGCGCAGGGTACCTTGAAATTGGCACCCTGCCTATCATGGCTGTTTGCATATAGATCTAGAATGAAAAGATACGCACGGGACTAAGTGCCATTAGCTATGATGAAAGCAATAAAAACGAAGAAACGAAAATGAAACTCACAAACAAACTAACAAACCAAACTAAACACGTTTCAATCACACATTCACTCAGTAACGACGAATAGCTGTGAAATTCACGTGTATTACCTATGGAGGGAGGGGGTGCCGATCGTAAGGTACCTTTTTAAGCTGCGCAAAGAAAATGGAATGCATGCACTAAAATTGCGTTATTTTAAAACGGAGATTCAGAATCAACGAGATGGTCACGACATTCAAAACTGCAGTATTTATGGCATGTTTGAGATAAGAATTAGGGGAATTTGTTTTATACTTTTGTAATAAACAAGCTACAGATCCTTAGGGTGACGATAGGTGGTACTCTCAATCATACCATGCTGCATCATCTGCTCCTGTACAATAGCAAACTAGCTGCGATTGTTGTAAATATTCCATCAAGTGTAGAAGTGTCACGAAACAACAATTCTATTACTACTGTACTTGGGTCTCAGACACAAATATTTGTGGTTGTTGGATATTTAGAGTGAGTTTGTGCATGTTTGGAGATCAATTGACGAGGAATTGCAATAGTACACTAGCGCCCTAACACAGAAATTTTTGTAAAACATAAAAAATAATATCTGTTAAATTTTAATGGAAGATATAGTCTAGAGTACCGTACTGTAAAGGTGGAAATTTTCATGGTGTTGAAATTTTCGCACATTTTGCACAACCAGAAACTAGCGCAAAAATAAGAGCACGCGAATATTTTTGCTTGCCATATGTTCCAGTACTTAGTGTCTTGATTCCGCGGAATTAAAAACATGCGAAACTCTTCTAACTGGGCCGAGCGCGAAAAATTAGTCGCGCGAAACTATCCACTTTTACAGTATAGCTTTAGTACAAAATGTATAATTGCATTCTTTAGATTTAAATTTTTGATCGTGGCATATTTACAGACAATTGTTGATGTGGGCATGCACATTCATTTTGATCAATTTTTTGTTTACTTTAGATGCTGACACAATTGTTGACCTATCATATTCATGCTTCATGTACTACAGATGGACCCAGGGGTACAATGGCTCAGCAGCCAGCTTCATCAACAAGAGCACACTTTGCCATGGGTGTGGAAACAACATCAAGTTCATTGACACAACCAACAAGCGAGAAGTTGTCTTCCCCTCCCCTGGTGAAGGCGTTGGTGTCCTTGCCGTGAGTGGCTCCCAGCATCTCTTTGCCTTCTCAGAGCTGTGCTTGAATCCCAGGATTTTTGTATATTCCTACCCGAGTATGGCTAAGCGAGCAGAATGCCAAGGTATGTATATTCTGAACCATTCCAAATCCCTTTGATATTGTTTTTACTTCATTGCTATAATACACTCAGCCAAATTAGCATAGATAGCTTACTATGACCTCATATTTTCTTTTGCTTTCAAGTTTTATGTAGCAACTTTATTACAGGTGCTAAGATCTGTTACTGGAAGCAAAGAATTGTCAAATTGGCAAGCAATGTTGAATTCATTATTACTGCTTTGCATTATGTTGTAGAGGCAATTCAAACATTTTGATGTTCTATGATGATGTATCAATGCTATCACATATTGGTTAATAGGTATTTTTTTAACTCAATTGCTTGTATGTTTTGATTGTTTTTTGTTTATTTGTTTGCGAAGGTGGTGCAAAGTTGGAGTATTCTGCATTGGCACTCTCCTACACTCACCCGTACATGGTCAGCTGTTCAGGCATTCCAGAGTTCTCTGTCTATCTGTGGTAAGATACTGTAACTCATTTCCTACTTCTATCCCCACCTGTACCATATCAGTTTTTTCATGCAAACATTATTTTTTGGTTCAAGAGACACACCCCTTTCATTATGTTTAGCTGTGATGAGGAATGAATATTTGCAAGCTATAGGACTGATAAACTAGGGCTGTTTTCGTGTAGCACATCATACCTTTGGCAAGGTTTCTCTGCTCTTGAAATGAGAGAATAAGACAGTGGCATATTTCAGTGAAGAAAGACTGAGCACTGCATTAGCATGGTGATAGTACAGTCAACCGGCAGGCCTCCGAAAAGACGCTTATTTTATTTTCAGCGCGGTCGCGGTGACCTTCACATGACGTCTCGAACCGAAGAAAACATCCCCTTTTCAAACTGCGATATTTCCATGACTAATCAATGCTTTTCAACGATTTCTTTTGCATCTTTATGTTTAAGGACGAAATGTACTAGACATGTAAAAATAAAAATTTTCCTCACTCAGAAAAATATAGTAAATGGAGGATAAAAGTGAGATCAAAATCACAAGATCAAAAATTGAGAAAGGACTGTATATTTCAATATCATTTGCTTCTGAGCCCACTAAAATCATACATCATTCGAAGCGAAATTTATCTAGGTTTTCAGAAATACCACTATTTTTTAACCATTGCTTGTAGAAGGGTCAGGATCCAGCAAAATAGCATCCATGTACACATCCAAAAATGCTCAAAACTTGGCGAAGTCGCAGACGACCTTAGTTAGCCAATCACAACCCCGCGCTGTGACATCATCGGCATGGCGATTCTGCTGAATGAACGAGGGCAACTCGAAGCACTCCAAAAACGCTAGAATCGCTTCAAATTCTGTTCATTGTTGCTTTTTTGTGTAACAATTATCAGAATGATATTTTCTGTCTTTTTTTTTTCTTATATCACTGTCGTAAATGAGAGAAAATGACTCACGTCCACAAAAACTTACATCAGTCCCACATATTGAAAATTGTGCTGTTCAGTTGCACTACCAGAGGGCCATACCTACTGTATAGCTCGGCCTTGGTCGTGTGATCGTGTACATCACGACTTGTTGACAAGATACAAGTGTTGCCATGTAATTGTTGTTTTGATATATCTAGTTAAAATGGGTTTCTGATTCTACACAAAAATTAACAGTGGCCAAGATAAAACTTACAGGTTATAAACCCTGTCAGACTTTTATACTTTTTGTGAATGAATCGTTTGTTATGAGTTATATGGTACCGGTATGCAGAGTCGGTGGGGGAATGGTTAGCATCTTCAGGGAATTTACCAACACATCTGCACAAGAAACAAACAACATATCATATTCGGTAGAAGCATGCATATCACACACACACACACACACACACACACACACACACACACACACAAGGGTAACTAATTGTCCTGTAATCGAGTTAATGACGACTACCGTAGTTGAGAAAATACTGAACAAGCATAGCTGTGCTATTCAATGTGTTGATTAAACAAGTTTTCTTCAAATTACACATGTATATAGGAAATGTATTCTGGTTATAATTATTTGTTTGTCTTGAATTTTGACAAGCTTCTTTTTTTGATAGTTGTGATTCTTTGTTATATTGCTTGTTGAATTGTTGTTATTTATTAATAGGCTTCTAAATTTCAACCGCTGATTAGAAAAAAAAAAATCTTTGTAGATCATTTCATTGAGATTATACGTAAATAAAAATGTGTGACTGTAAATATACACAGCTTTAAATGGGCAAAATATAATCACATCCTTGTCACACATTATACAATGTACATTTGTGAATAATAACATTTGATGGTACATGTACAGTTTATGAAGGGATAAGCCTATACCAGGTAGTGCTGGCGGTGGAGGTGGTCGAAGTCTTCAGGGAATTTATCAACATACAAACTGATATTCTCATTCTGCATTGGAGACATGCAACACACTTTTTTCCCCAAAAGAAACATGCTCATACAAAACACAAGAAGCAAGTCCTTCCAATCATCACAAAATAACATAGAGACAGCACACATGAATCCCAACATAACTTATGTTTAATAATATATGTGAAAACAAAATCACATACATTGTGCCAATAACTGCTTCTCTTTCAGAAAAAAAAAAATCAAATGCAAATACAATGCACCAAAATACTGTATGCACTTATCATTTTGCTTAATCATGCAACACTTAGAAAACTAACATTTTTTCAAAATCGGTAAACTTTTGTAATGAAATCTTGATAATGTTAATTGCATTTTTAGGAAGCTCAATGTGCATTGTACATGTACATATTATATCTAACTTTACTGAAACGGACTTCTGGCTTATATTTTGTACATTATACAGGCATACCTGTGGGTGCCTATAGAATCTTCTCAAACATAGCAAATGATTAAAAGCAAGAATGTTTATTTTTACAATGGCTTAAACAGGAAAAGTGTAACAAACACATACTTTCTTTCACTGTCTCACATTCCGTTACTGTGTCAGCATCCGTCTCCAGATGAAATATACAGTTGTACTCATACGGGATGTAAACCCCTTGAAGGGGTTGGGTGGCTGAGTTGGAAATCGGGAGGCTTTAGAAGAGGGGCCATCCTTCTTCACCGGCCACTCTTACGTTTTTTCCATTTTTGTTTGTTTGTTAGTTTGCGATTTTGTTTTAAGTTTCTTCTTTCACGCTTCCTAAAGGTTGCCTTTTCATGAACAGCCTTTGTATTTGCTGTAATGAACAAAGTAAAATTTTACACAAGTTGATGCAAGAGCAGTTGAACAATTTGGTTGCAACGTATTATCATATGTACCGGTAAACCCGGGTATCTATCGTGCAAACAATCACAGCCCAACCTGGCAAGAATTCCACTCAAAAGGATTTTTGTTGTTGGGTACTTTTCATGTGCTAAGTTATATAACTTCTGAGAAGAATGTCTATCAATATTCCGCACACTTGACGAAAGGCTGTTTGTACCTACATACGCGTAAAAGTGCTGCATCACCTCCACTAGTGTCAATGTCACACAGTTCAATCTTTTCCACTAAATAAGAGATTTTTTGCTCCAGGGTAACAAATACTTGTGCATCATTTCGATCCAGTTCCAGATTCTGTACCATTGAAACACCATAGATGTGAACCTTCAGCCATCTATAAAAGAAATGCAGAAAAGGAAAGAAAATAAACATCATGACTGCACTGTTAAACATCAAAGAAACTCAAGAAAAATATTTTCAAAAAAAAATGTTTCAATGAATCTATAAATGCTATACAAGCAAAGATAAAGAACAAATTTTATATTTCAGGAAAAGATTTTAATGAATTTCATAGTTTTAAATTCCAGTGCAAATGATTGGACCCCTCCCAAAAAAAAAGAAAAAAAAAAAGAAAAAGAAAAGCAAAAACAGAAAAGACAGAAAGAGAGAGATAAATTCTCACAGGATTTTGCTCAATACCCGCCAACACACACACACAACAAATGTCAGAATTATTACCCTTTTGTTTAGTGAGTATCATTCAGGAAAATGATGGGGGGGGGGGGGGGTTGACACCCCCTTTCCCTACTGTTATGCTAATGGTACCAGCCATCTTCAAGAGCTATGGACATAAATGTTGACATGCAAAAACAAACACAACCCTACAAAAGTATAATTATTTTATTTCATTTTTTAAGGACATCTCCTTACAGTACTATAGACTTTCTTTTACATACAGTGTGCGTACAAATTGTACATAGGACATTAAAAGATGAACAACACTACTTGTGAAGATCAGGGTGAAAACCCCAGGTGGAGTAGTACACTATACAGCGTTAAAAATATTATATCTTCATATAACATGACAACCCAGACTACTGCAAGAATCTTCAGAACTGGAGTCTGAAGGAGGGACTTAAATCTGCAGAAGAAAGAAAGGAGGAAAAAAAGAAAGATCAGAACATGAATTTACTTACTCGGTCATTTTGCTTGAAGGAGCTATCCCACAGTGGAGTTTCTGCATTTCTGGGAACCGACTCAGTAAGTGGAATGTGCTACATGATGAAGTTCGAAGCCAGGAACTTTCCTTGAATGTCCAGTATTTTGACTGCAAGGAATTCAGAAAGAAGATGTTAAACAATCAAAATACAATGTATGATAGATTCCAGTTACCATGGTTACTGATCTATTCTCTAATAGTTATATAAATGTACAATGATAGCCTAAAGCTTCGAATTGACGGGTAGACACCCTAAAATTTTTTAACGCGGACGTACTTGTAGTTAGCCTAATTGAAAACCAAGGTCTACATGTACACATTAGCCTGAACAGATGCAATGCGACAACAGTGTACAGCTGTTTGTACATCACAACCTGTGTACAGCCAGGAAAATAAAACAAAAATTAATTTGATGAAAAATAAACTCTGAAAACAGTCAATCAATGTGCTACATTTGTACATGTAGGCCCAGCCGTGTGCCTTTACTACAGTTGTACATTCAGTTCTTCTTCTTCTTCTTCTTCTTCTATATGTGGTATATATCACTTTGTAAAAGTTAACGTAAAACAATTTTTGTTTGTTGCGATTGGGATGAAACTATCATTTGGTGAGGTACCAAAAAAAGTTAGACCGACAGTATCTGTCTCTTCACGACAGACTTCTTATCTTACATTGGGACATGTATGGTCAGCTGTACGTGTCCCAATGACAGTGATGAATGTCAGTAATTTATTAAGAATCCAACAGTGAAGAGACGGATACCGATGGTCTAACTCTAAGAAAATGTTACGCCAAGGACCGTACAATTTTTATGATTGAACCACATGTAATTCACGATTAATAACTCTTGGTACTAGTACTACTACTTTATTTTGCTTGATCATGATTCATGGACAATTATAGCACTGTAAGAAATATCACATGTGGGTGGGTAGATCTTGTACAACTGTAGATCAAACTTCAAAGAAAGGCATGCGCGATGCGCAGATTAATAGTATGAAATAAACAGACAGACCAAAAACTTTTTTAAAAGTTACCATTTGCATTCTTTATCTTACCGGACTTCCACAAATTTAAACATTTAACTAGGCCCCCTAGCCCTACATAAACTTGATGGGTTTTTTAATAAGACTCAAGAGTATCGGCTACAACCTACTGAATTTACAACTTTTTTTTTTGACTGTATTCAACAAGCCTTAGATCTGTAGTCTATAGATATTTCATGCAAGTCAGAAACAAACATGCACGAATTACGAGTGCAACCTACAAATTGTAGGTTACTGTTACCAGTTACACTTACAGCTAATCTACAAGTGTGTAGAACTTCCGTTCTACGGTGTTTAGACTTTTAATAGACAACTGACAGTGTGTTATCTAAAATTTTACACTGACTAGTTACAGCTGTATTAGATTTAATAATCCCCCATGGTTCTTTATGTACGGGACTACAGTCGCACAGAAGGCACTGCGTCGCACAACTAAAAAATAACGATAAAGTGACGTAATACGGACACGTACCGTAGAGAAACAGTGGAAGCCGGTTTCGGAGTCCGCGTCGTTTCACAAAATTTCCGTCACTTTGAAGACAAATAGCGAAAATGTTTTATTTTTGAGCCCAAACGAGACTGCTATCAAAATGTTCGCTAGAGTTTTGGCTTTCTAACGATGCAATTGGTGTTGCCGTCCAATTTGTAGAAGGGTCAGGATCCAGCAAAGTCTGACACCTTACAAAATGCAGAAAAAAAAAGAAAGCCGGTTTTCTTCCTCACATAAATTGTTTTGGTTTTGATAATATTTTTGTTAAAAAGATGTGCATATTCTGTAAGGTATTATTTCAATATTTGTCTAAAAATAATGCGAGCAGTGTACTTCTAAAAGACATCAGCAATTGATCTCGCAAAGCCTGTTGCCTTCTCTCATAATCTCGTGCACCGAAATCTGCACGCGAGACTTCGCGAGACGAAAAATAAAATGTTCACGTTTTGCACAGTGCGAGCGAACGCTGCCGGTAGACTGAGTAGATACTACTGAGATCAAGGTATTCCATTCCCTAGATAACTGCCTGTGTAGGTCAGTGAGCCTCATATGCCAAGCAAATTCAAATTTCATTTTAATTTCTCAGCAGTATGGGCTTGGGCCTTTGTATCTAGGCAAGATGTATTTGAAACACAAATTTATCACAAAAATAGACCCCCCCCCCCAAAAAAAAAAAAAAAAAAAAAAAAGAAAAGAAAAAAAAGAAGAAAGCAAATCAAACAAACCAAAACACAAGATTCTAGCAGCACAGTCCGCAGTTGTTTCTTTTCATATCATACAGTATTATTAGAGCAGTTTAAAAATGCTAATCCTGAGAGGGTTTGAAGAATGTTTTAATAGTCAGTTTGGTCATGCAGTTTTTGTCTACTGAAGTTAGCAAGCTTTAAATCGGCAACATGAACACAAAAGACAATGCTGTTAAACAAAAATGGTTTTCTGCACATGTGCAAGACAGCTGTTTGCATTGTCCAACCTGGGAGGAGGCATCCTCTTAGCCTTCGCGTTGCAGATCTAAAGTTTGCTATTTTAAAACTGAGAGGGGATTTAAGTATTTTATATCCATGTTATACTACAAACAGACTTTAGGTCCATTGCTCCTTTGTTGGTGACACAACTTACGGCACTGCTTTCTCTGTGTGTTGGAGTACATTTTACTTAATTCAAATAATGCTATGTTACTCTAGCACAAGCATACTTTAAGCTTGATGAGAATTTATTATCGTCGCCATTATTGTCAACATCATTGTCACTTCATGCTGTTCTTGTGATATAGGAATTGGGAGACTGGAGCTCTCCTCTGCACAGAGAGTATGGATGGTGTGCCGGCAGCCCAGGTTTCTTTCAACCCCACTGACTGGCACAAGATGTGTGTGATCGGCCCCAAGCAGCTCACTGTGTGGACTGTGGAGCAGGCGGACAAGTTGTATCACTTGACTTCAAGGTATCTATTTACTCCAGTATTGAATAGAAGTATAGATGATGTTCCAATGATGTCATCAAGCCATGCTGAGGGGCAAAACTGTGTGTTGGGGCCCCTGTACATGTTGGCCAGGGCGTCAGCATTACATTGCACGTCCCATCATCATGTGCGATTTTATCAGGATAGCTAGGCGGGCACATATGCAGTATGCATACTGCGTTGATGCAGACAAATTGTTTTTGCCCCGCAGGCAATGTGTCATTTGACGTCACAGAACCTTGTCTTTACTGGGAAGGTAATGCATTGCACTAATCTTTCTGAAAGCACCCTTGTAGTTGGCTTATCTCTTACTGTAGAATGAGCTTTTCAACCTTCATTGCCTGATATGTGCAATACAAATTTTGAATCTTTACTTTAATAAGGTTTTGGATATATGTAACATGTTTGTATGCATGTGTGTAAAAGACACAGTGGAATGAATGCATGTTAGTATGCCTTGACCAATGTGGCTAACATGGAAGGGAAATATGGCCCATGATGAGCTGCTAACTGGTGTCGTTGTCACTGACAAAATTTTGTTTTCATAGTTCATTCACTCTGCCGTATGAGAACGGGCCAGACGCTACCACACCCCACCCCCGCCTGCCGAGCAGGGCAGCCTCTCACTACTCGGCCATTCCCTACGACGTTGAGCTAGATGATGCTGCTGTGGCTGGTTTGGTTGGTGACCTGGCCGAAGACTTTGATGCCGGCAGGTTTGATGAGAATAACAAGAAGGTGAGCAGCATCCCTGCAAATCACAGTTTCAAAAGTTTCTTGGAGTGAAAGAACCATAATCAAATTAGAAAAGCACTTAGAATGTGCAGACCTTTGCCAAGCAGCCCATTTCCACCCGTATTCATATTATGCTGAATTCGGCCCTATTTCCCAATGATAAGAATCCTTCCAGTGTCTCTACCTTAGCTTCCTGCATGCAGCTTGAATTCCCTTGTTTGTTGGTTCTATTTACCATTGATAAAGCAGGGCTCAACATTAACGTTGGCCCGGGGCCACCAAAAATGCCCCATCGGGCCACCCAAAAAAAAGTTAGCGTGGAGCCCTGGATAAAGAATCCTTCAAAATATTCAAAAAGATTTCTGGATCTAGACGGTTATCCAGATCACTACCAATTTGTAATCATATGTTTCTTTTGCCATTATCAACTTTTCTTGTAAATTTCATTCAATTCTCTATTCAAATTTGGAAGTTATTGTGCATACAGACTGACAAACAGACAAGCAAACCATTGCTGTCAAAGACATAACCTTGGCAGAGACAATAAGAACAGCTCTTTCAGAAGGTTTATCTGCAGTGTTTATGTGTATGAGGCAAAAAAAAAAAAAAAAACCCAAATAAGAACAAAACAAAACAGAGGAAGTGGCTAGCTGAATCAAAGGAGAGTAAGAGAGAAAGTAATGTCAATTGGTATTTTCCCCCACTATATCCCCACTGTTATTAAGCCATAGCTGTGACATTCTAAAATTCTGTATGGCATAGTAACCTAACAAAACTGGGCCTGTTACATTATTCTCTCTCTTTCTTTCTGTTCATTTTGCCCCCCTCCACCCAGGTTATGCCAGCATCGCACTGCTGGACGCCCACCGGAGACCTGTTCTGTGGCTGCCTGCAGGGGCAGCTCCTCAAGGTGGACACAGAGATCAACCACATCAAGACCGTCGTCCGCCCCACTGGCATCAAGCGAGAAATCTCCATGCTAACCACCTCGGGCAGTGTCCTGCCCTCAATGCCTGAAGGTACGTGCAAGTAGCTGGCCTTGCAAGGTCCCTTTCGTTCCACTGCAGGTGGATGAGACACCAAGTTTAGCATTAGAAATCACTGAATTTAGACTGCAATTGAAATACTTTGGAAAAGTGATGCACTATTCTCCCATATGAAAGTGAAATACAAAACCTGTCTTACTTACGTCCAGATAAACTGGCAAAAATTCAGATTGTGAAATTGTGGAGATTGCTTTCTGATGCCCCCCCCCCCCAAAAAAAAAAAAAAATGCTGTATGAGAAAGGATGTTCTTTGTTGATACTGAATATCAAGATGTAGATGATAACAAACATGATAGGCAAATAAGATTATCAGTACTCACAGTTTTTGATACTACTGTTGTGTTACTTGGAGATTCTTGTACGTAATCTTGGAAATATACAGCACTGCATGTTGGGAGATGAACACTTATTTGTCCTCGTGTCCTAGTGTCAAGGATTATGCCTATTATGTACAATGTTGCAATGGATGCATGATAGCACACAATAAAATACGAATGTGATGATGTCAGTATTTTGTTTTAGCTTAGGTTGGAACTAAGTTCGTGTAGAGATACTCGGGCCAGATGAGGTTGTTTAGAACCAGTGTCTGTGGCAATGAATGGCAATGATTTCACGCTTTGGTACTGTTTGTGCTTTCTTCACAGATGGAGAAGTCAGGAGCCCCTCTTTGAATCCCGGCTCTGTGGTGACTGAGGGGAGCATGTCGGCCCTTGCCCTGCATCGGGACGGTCTGTTCTGTGGTGGGGAGGACGGGATACTCCGCTGCCTGGACATCACCAAGAACATTGTCCAGATCCGTGACAGCTTCAATGTGGGCTCACCGATCACCTCTCTTGGCTGGTCAACCACCTACTCCAAACTTGCCATTGGGAGCTCCCAGGTGAGCCCCCTTCCTGGTACTCATGCCTTCTCGGCACTGTTTCATGAAAGTTGTCAGTCTCTGACAATTGCAGTAGTAACAGTCAGTGACCGGAGCTTCTCAGCTAATCAAAACCAAGAATTTCACTGAACTTGTCAGAGACTGACACCTTGTCAGGGCTGACAACTTTCTTGAAACAGTGCCCAGACCCCCCACTAGGTATTATCGGAGTTTGAATCATCAATGAAAACAGAGTCTCTATACACGTGTAGTTCTCTGTAAATCGGGGCACCATATTGACCATCGTGTTTATCTTTGTCTGCTTGTTTTTCTTGCTTGCTTCATTTTGTTTTATCCTTTATACTGAGTGATTGAATCAGATAACTCCTTGTGAATGGGACAACAGCCCTTTGCCAGATGGCACGAAGCATGAAAAAGAGAAGCTGTGATTATAGATATGGAATCCTGTGACTAGTCATATGCAGTGTTAGTTAGCAGCTGCTATTACACACTTGGAAACGTAACTAATTCTTTCACCCATATTTCCTCTCCCGTGTACCCAAGAGACCCAGTGCGTAACTGGAAGAAATCCTTGGGTACTATGACCTTGAGTATTTTTGTTTCAAAGGCCAATGGATGCATTCTGGTCTCTGAAATGCTGCAATGTACCCCAGATATGGTTTTGTTAATGGTTGATGACAATGTCAGCAGCATATGAGAGACAGAATAGTGTGGTTTGGTTTATATAGTAAAAATGAAATGCTGCCTTGATACTACATTAATAACACATTGTTATGGTGTGTGATAATCAACCACTACTTTCTCAAAGCTTCACTATCCCCTTTGATGACATGTTCTTTCAAATATTTAGACCACCTTCAAGAAAAGTGTGGTCACATTAGAATGTCAGTTAGCAGGAGAAATAGTTTATAGCATTGAATGTAGTTAAAATCATATTGTGTAGAAAATTTTCATGTGCAGCAGAAACTATGTAGAAGATTTTTTTTTTTACCCCAACAGGGTATTTATTGTCTTCATAGTTCAACATTTTATATCACATGATGAAAAAAGTGGGAAAAGAAGATAAACTGAACTTTGAAAGGCATTCTTGAGATAAAAAAGTCACAAATTATGTACACAATATACATCATTTGTTTTGGTAAATTATGATGTCTTTTCTTACTATTCAAATCTTCCTCAATTCTTTCACAAATTTCTCTTTCAAACAGACATTGCAAATTAGTTTCATGACGTTCTTTTCCAGTTTTATTTCTCAACAGTATATATTTATAGATACACCAAAAGGCAGTTGTCAAAAGCAAGTCTAATTCGGTCTCCTTACGGGCTTTTAACAATTACATACAAGATAATTGCTAGAACCTTGTTGCAATTACAATCAGTTGTACAGTAAATACAGTTTTTAATATCATACATCCCCCTTTGATTTCTGTCACAGGGTTCTGTGTACACCTATGATCACCTCAACCAAGATACTCCACAACCACTAGTGGATACACATCATGGAAACTTCCTTGGAATAGCAATAATGGCACCCGGCACCACACACTGTGTTGTGAGTATCAAACACATATTTATGTTGTAGTCTGTCATTCATGTGTGAGCTGTTAAGTTGTTCATTGCTGCTGAAAGTGTGTGTGAACACATATTGCAGATACCACGTTAGTGATAAAAACCAGAAAGAAATGTAATCGTGAAAACGTACTGGGATTTCAGGATTCTCTGTGTAGCCATTGCTGTTGCTGTCTTACTGATGTCTCTATACTGTAAAACACAATATTTTTGTGGCATAAAATTTTCGCAAATTGGAGCTGATGGCCTTTTTTTGCGCCGTGAAATTTTTGCGGCCTCTAACATTCACTACAATAGTGTAGACAAGAACTTTCACATGCATTTTAATGGGGATGGCTAGTAGCTGATCAGTGGGCATCAGTGGGAATGCTGGGGATGATTGTTCGAATCCTTGTAGGATTCATTTAAGAGTACATTATATATCTATTGTTGTGTGAAAATTATTTGCTTCTGAATGGTCTCATATTCAAGTAATGTGCAGTTTAATGTTTCCAGGTTAGCATGCCTGTACAGTGATGGGGTGATCGTTAACGGCCAGTTAACAATGATACCATTCTGAAGCAAATAATTTTCACACTACAATAGATATATAATGTACTCTTAAATGAATCCCACAAGGATTGCAACAATCATCCCCCAGCATTCCCACTGATTCCCACTGATCAGTTACTAGCCGTCCCCTTTAATGTTGCAAATCTTGGCTCTCGCAAAATTCTGGAAATTAGAATACATGTGAATCTTCCTCGCTTTACAGTAGATGCTTGGGTTGTTTGTTTGTTTTTTCCTCTAAATGTATTATCACAAATCACCATGTCATTGGAAAATGTAGTGGAGACTTTGACAATTGTTGTTGGGTTTTTTTTTCTGTGATTGATTGTGGTTACAGACGGTGAGGGAGAATGGAGAAGTTCAGATTTGGAGTCTACAGGATAATCAGCTAATTGGAAGCATGTCCATTGGCACACCGGTAAGTCACTTCTCTACCACTATATATGCAGCTGCCTAGCTGATGAAACCATTCTACATATGAGATTTTATTTTTCTAAACTAGGTAATGATTTATGTGTGCTTCCCCCCCCCCCCCCCACCCCCCAAAGTTCCTGCCAGAAAAATATCACTCTGATCGAAGATATTGAAGAATGATGCAAATTTGTTGTTTATCTAAGTGGTTTATTAACTCCGGTTGTTTGAGTGTCTGATACTTGTTAGGTGTGGAATCAAACAAAATGAAGTAGTCTAATTCAAGATGGAGATTAAAACCTGCTTCATTGCAAGGAGCATATTCATTTAGTCTTTTAATCAGGAGACCATTATGATTATATAACAGATGTAATCTCTAGATATAGTGTGGATTCATTGAAGTATTCAACTGGTAAGTGTGAGGTAAATTGCAAGTATCTAAGACTCTTTATAGGAGAGACTTCAATCAAAGTACATGAGTCCTGGGAATTTTTTTTTGTTCTTCTTCTTCTTCGTTTTCTTCTTCAGTGCATGTCAAACAAATAATTTCATTCTGTTATGTCATTGATTTCATTTGGCAATGTGTGTTTTGTGGCATAGCATAAGAAGAAAGGACAGAAGATAGAGGTAAGATGTCAGGAAGATTTGAAAGTGGTGACAGGTGTCTTTTCACATAATTGTCATTGAAGCTGGAGATTGTAAGTGGTGTTGATGCACAGGCTCTAGGGATTCTGTCACTCTGCACAATATTCCTGGTATATGTAAAGACTTTGGGCGCTATATCTCATTCTCTCCACAAGCCAGTGGCCAGACAAAACCGTGGCCTGCGAGCCGTGAATCCTGGAAATTTAGTCTGGTTTAGTTGGGGGGACATTACACATTGGTTTGATGAAGTGTTTGACAAAGAAATGATGTATGCATAGTGAAACAAGCATATCGCTTATTGTTTACCATTTTGTAAGAGTTTGTTGTTGTTGTTGTTACAGTAATCAAGAACTCAGAAAGCTAGAAATCATGCAGCATCAAGACCCATTCTAATTTTAGAGGTGCGCCTCACTTGGTGGTCGTCCAAAAATTGACCTCTTTGCCACAAGAAAATATATGAAAAGCATGGGAAGGTAGATCTGTAATTACTTTGTGATTGGTGTGTTTATTGAGGGAGGCTTGCAAAAAAATTCTTAACATTTGTTGATACTTTAAAGGGGCTATTTGACATCAAAGCTTACCGGTCTGTTTAGGAAAATGCAAGTACATACCATGGGCAGTCAAAACAGAAGTGAAGATACACTTGCACTGTACAGGACCACAGTCATGTGAGACTGAAGTAAATTATGATATACTCTAGAAGTGATAATTTTCGAGGTGTTGAAATTTTTGCACATTTTGTGCAACCAGGAACTAATACAAAAATAAAAGCATGCAAATATTTTTACTTGCTGCATGTTCCAGTAATTCATGTCTTGATTCCTCAGAATTAAAGACATGTGAAATTCACCTTATCCAGCCGACTGTGAAAAAAAAAATACTCACATGAACATATCCACTTTTACAGTACATGGTACATGTGGGCACTTGTGAATACTGTGTTGTCAAGTGTTTATTTTGTTGTTTGTATTTGATTTCTATCTTGGACAGCCTATGAGTTTCATGAATGGTGTCTTGGAATGAATATTATTGAGTGTGATGCCCAAACATTTTGTCAGAATTGAGTACAGAATTGAATAAGTACTCTTTGTACACACACACACAGAGTTCTCCTTGCACATGCATGCTTTGGATTCTGGGATTAGGGGATAAAATGCACTCTGGTTTGTGATCTGAAGCACTTGCCATTTTATTGTGGTAGCATTGCCTACAGAATGTGATGACCTCATGCAGCACTTGTGTCATGTTGCCATGGTTACATACCCTTGAAAGATTCATGAAGGAAACATGACACCCTCACTGTGATACATTTGAAAATATCCCCTCTGATTACTTGTGCAATTTATTCATTTTTCTTAATTTCTGTGTCCAAGTGCTTGAAGATGGTCAACTTACTTTCTTTTTTTCCACAACCAAGTTATACACATTGCATGCTTTTGCTTGTAGCATGTATGGAGTACAAGAATGTATGATGCCCGTACTGCAGATACTGTGTTCTTTAATGAATGAAATTCAGATGGACTGGATATTGAGTTTGATTAGAGTGAGAACAGGTTTGAAATTGGATCCAGACTCAGCACCATGCATATAGTGTTTTTCAGGACGGTACATCTACTGTAAAAGTGGAAAGTTTCGCAGTGTTGAAATTTTCGTGCATTTCGCGCAACCAGAAGCCAACATGAAATTAAAAGCGTGTGAATATCTTTGCGTGCCATATATTTCAGTAGTTGATGTCTTGATTCTGCAGAATTAAAAACACGTCAAACTCTCCTTACCTGGCCAAGCGCGCAAAATTAGTCACGCGAAAATATCCACTTTTACAGTATGTGACATTTTATATTATTAAATAACAAAGAGCATGCTTTGGAATCCACAAAAATTGATGTGAAAGAATGTAATTTCTGCAAAGCACTTATGGGGTGATGGATATAATCAAAATGGTGTATTCCACAGTGCAGTTGGTCAGTTTCGTTCTGTAAGACTGATTTCAATTTGTATTTACTTCTTCGAGGTAGTTGAGTAAGAATCCAAGCAGCCTTCTCTCTGCATTGCATGTATCAATTGGGGTAGCAATGCCAACTTAATACTGTTTCATAATGTTGTCACAGTGATGTTTTTTTTTTGAACCAGAGAGAAGACAACAGCATTTCTCACAACAACAACAACAAAAATGATACCAATGACAGGCATGTTACATTATGCTAAGTATCTTCATTTGAGCAAGTACAATTCCATTTAATTTTTGTTGTTTCAACAAAAGGAGTGGTAGACAGTGGTAGACACCCTGTGATGTGGAGATTTATGCTTGTCTCATTCTTCCCAGGCATCCTGCATTGCTGCCAGCCCCTCCTCCAGTACAATTGCAGTCGGGACATTGTCCGGCCACATTTGCTACGTGGATGCCTCCCGCTTGGAGCAGCCGCGGCTGGTCAAGAAGAGCCACGTCCACCGCATGCCGGTCAACCACCTGACCTATGACACCGAGGGGCGCTTCCTCTTCTCGGCGGGGGAAGACGGGCACGTGATCATCAGCGATTCACGGCCTTCCACCGACTTCAAGACCCTGGCTCAGACCCGTAAGCTAAAAGGAATAAATATATTTTAAGTGTTGTTAAGACTACAATAATAAACTTAGTTGTCTCGTTAGAGAAGTAGTTAATCAAGCAATAGGGTATTTCATTGTACTATTGATCGTAAGACTGTAACCTTTCATCACAGTTACACATATCTGACACTGTGAGATGAACCGGCAGCCACTAATTTCACGTCAATAGAATATTTCAAGACCACGCATCAAACCACTTTCTTCAATATGATATATTGATTACTCTGTAGATGTTAGCAGCAAATGAGGGTAGCACTAATTATGTGCTCTATATTTGTTTGTCCCCAGCTGTGTCCGGTCCTGTTCTGAGCATCTCCTGCAATGTGGAGGGCAAGCATGGTCCAGCCCGAGTGGTCGTGACGGTCAACACTGACCCTTCAGAGAGTCCTGGTGCAGACAAGCTGGTGGCCTTTGATGTTCCTGGAAATTTGGCAGAAGGTGAGAAATTAACCAGGCTCGCACCAACTGAAATTTGAAGTGACGGAACCAGAGTTTAGAATCAAGTTCATATGCAGAAGCATCCTGGTTGATATCTAAACAGTAATTTCAAAATGTGATCCTTTGTTTAAGAATTCAATGTCAGTGCAGTAAAGTCATGGTCCACCCATGCTCCATGTGCATTTATGGCAAGAAATGCACATAACAAGCCTGAACTAATATTCTAAGCTTGCTGAATGTGTTATCTGTCTTTGGTGTCACCTGTAGATCTGCCCAACGTACTGGCCAGTCCTAAGTGCGACCTCAAAGAGGACGTTGTCCGTAAGATGGTCCTGACTCTGCCCACGGAAGCTCTGTGTGCAGCTGTGGGCTTGGATGGTGATGTCTACACTCTGGCTATCAACAAGCACCTCCAGAAGATGACACTGCCCAAAGAACCCCCAAAGCAGGTAATATCACCCGGCCCTGCATCTTTGCTGACAGGTGTTGTACAAGATAACATGCTCAAGAGTGTCAGTATTCACCGTCAGCAATATCTGACCAGTTGGAAACAACAATACAATAGCCAAATCATGCTCTTTCTCATCAAAGCTGTACGATATAACAACAAAGATGATTTCTGTCATGATGAGCCACATTTTTTTTGTAACAACCATTCCTGTAAGCTCCCTCCCGAGGACTACTAAATATGTATTCTTTCTCACCAGTCTCTTATTTCTGGTTTTTTGTATCTACTCAAGAACAATCAGCAAGCCTGTCAGCTGCACTGTGAAGAGGACATACCACTCAGCGAGCTTGCTGGGGGCACCCTGCTCCTGTCATACCACCGCCGCTGGCTGGTGACCGGCACTCCGGATGGCGTGATGACCATCCGCAGCACGGACGATCTGGAGCAGCCCCTAACCATGCACTGCCACAGCTTCCAGACGGGGGGTGTCCACAGGGTGTGTCTGACTCAGGATGCCACCCAGGTCCTCACAGTGGGGGCACAGGATGGCACTGTAGCCTGCTACACCTGGAAGTGAGTCTTCCCCATTGATATATACACTGGATAAAGCATGCTGTGCCTAACTGCATGTATGGCTTTGAAGCCACCAGATGAAGCTAGACGCTTTATTGGATGTCTGTTGATGGACGCAATCTGTCAGGCACATTCACACCTCTGAACTTTGCACAATCCATCAATTAAAGACTATCTGTATAAATTTTTTTCCAATGTTTTCTTTGTTGATTACATATACAATTACATGAGAGCAATATCTTCAGAGCAAATTCTGTACTAGTGGATTGATATCAAGTTTTGGACAATGTTTTTGTGAAGCATTTGGCAAGCACAGTAACTATTAAACCTGACATAGCTTATTTTTGTATCCTGCAAAATAGATATCAAACAGGTGGTATCAATCTTTGCTGACAATAAAGGAAATAGTTGCTCACCACCATGTTATCTTTTATCTTCCCGTATAGTTTCAATTCGATGGGAAAGACCAAGGCCAATTCTTCCATCGAGGCTGCCCGCTCACACAAGTCCATGCTTCAGGCTATCAGGAAGCGAGAGGACGAGGTGCTCTCTGCCATGAAGGAATGGAGCCCTCACTCCATTGGTGGCTCCCGTTCTGCCTCTCATGAACTCCTCTCTACTTCAAATGAGGTACCTTCCTTGGATATATTTTTAGTCTGACTGTGTTTGTATGCTTTTGTTTTCTTCATCTGACAGTAATTTGAGCCAGAGACCGACAAATCTAAGTAGATGATGGCTGTCATTTTTTTTTTTTTTTTAATGAATCTTCATATCTTTATAAACGGTGATCAAGGTACAAATATTTACCTTGCCCACAAGAAAATGTCTTTCATCATTCACCTTGTGAAGGCAGTCCAGCAACATCTGTAATAAGGTTATTGGCATATTCAATATTGCTTAATCATTCTTGCATATGTAAAGATAATATGTGAACCTAAATAGTAATGGTGTTTTCATCTCTTCTTTGCTTTTGTTTGTGTGAATAAAGCTTATCAATCAGTATCTAGACTAGGTACATTTTTTTAAAATCAATGATTTCAGAGTTTGTACATCTGCAAAGTCTCTTTATTATTATTGAAAAAGAGATCAGGATATTCTCTTCAACCGGTTTGTGAAGGATGCCTCAGAGTTTAATGATAGATTGATTTCCTTGCTCAAGAAACCAGTTTGGAATGATGGCATTTGGTATCAAATCTTGTTTCCTTTCCTTCGAAGTTACTCTGAAGTATGACTGCCTTATATTTTCAGGCACTGACTGTGGAGAAAGCCATAGAGAGTGATCAGATCTATGTGACCCCAACACCCACCCTTACTGGTGACCCTGCCTGGATGGATGTCAAGGAATTGGAGGTGAGAATAGCCACAGTAGATATCCATCACCATCATCACGCTATGACGAGAGATCAGCCGGTTCTCCTGTAGTCATCGATCTTCTGGTTACTGCACAACCAGAAATATTTGCAGCAAGAAACTTTTGCAAATGGACCCGATGGCCTTTTTAGAGGCATGAAATTTTTGCCAGTTGTCACTGTCATTCAGTGCATTGACATGAACTTTAGTGTGCATTTCAATTCTGCGAATCTTGGCTCACGAATTTGTAAAAATTTCATGCATGAGAAAATTTCTGGTTTTACAGTATTTTGTTTTTATCTGTTAGCACAATTTGCTTTTAAAAAGATGAATGTAATGCAGAAACTTTACTCAGAAATGTATTCAATACTCTAATCACATAACAATCATATAATTATACATCTACCATTTTCTTGTGTGATGTTCTAATGAAGCAAGTTTTACTAGTATGGAAAAGATACTCTTTGTGTACCATCATGTCTACAACATATTGTATGTTGTGTAGCGTGTACACTGAGTGCATGTTGGATGAACTAAATGCACGGTCATGAGACGTGGTCATGCATTCGCCATTGACTGTACATCGGTCTTGAACCTGTCTTAGAATACACCATGCTATATTGATCACTTACCGTGATACTGTGTCTACTCGCAGGCCTTGCACGAGGAAGACAAACAGTATGCCGATGTCAAGATGGAGCTCAGGGGAGAGATTCGTGATCTGAGAAGGACGGTGAGTGCACTGCCACCAAAATTTTATGACTATGACGTAGTTTCTCACCATGACCCCATATTTGATGCCCCTGTGTAGAGGAAAGTATCTGAAGTAATCACATTGTGACCAAGCCGATTTCTTTCCTTCCTACTTCTGTTCTTCTAGTTGTAATTGGCATACCAATGGATCTTTAATATACTGTTTAGTCTGATTAAGTAAAGAGTTTGTAAAATTAGGTACTCCCATATTTCAGCTTTCTATTTGCTTGAACATGCTCTTTGCCAAGTTCCAGGTATCATATCAGGTCAGTATAAACAGTTTCTCCAAAAGCAGCTTTCTGATCTATTTTCAATGCTGTTGATATTCTGTAAGGTTAAATTTACTGACAAGCAGATAGTGATAGTCAATAAACAGCTAGAAACCCAATATAATGAACACATTTAGTGTTCAAATTAATGAAATTCTTCCGTCGAGATGTTTTCATTGCAACTGATTGACAAATTGCCCTACATCGACGTAAATAAGCACTGAATTGATCAGTGTTTTAGTAGTAGCCATGATAAAAAAATCATGGGCGTACATACTCGAGCAGGATTCGAACCTACGACCTCCTGATCACCGGACAGGCGTCATCTCCACTAGACCACCGAGCTTTCGCCCGACAGCAAGTGTTGGTTCTAATCCTTATAGCATGCAGCGGGTACTGCTTTGTTATTCAAATTAATGAAATTCTTCCGTCGAGATGTTTTCATTGCAACTGATTGACAAATTGCCCTACATCGACGTAAATAAGCACTGAATTGATCAGTGTTTTAGTAGTAGCCATGATAAAAAAATCATGGGCGTACATACTCGAGCAGGATTCGAACCTACGACCTCCTGATCACCGGACAGGCGTCATCTCCACTAGACCACCGAGCTTTCGCCCGACAGCAAGTGTTGGTTCTAATCCTTATAGCATGCAGCGGGTACTGCTTTGTTATTCAAATTAATGAAATTCTTCCGTCGAGATGTTTTCATTGCAACTGATTGACAAATTGCCCTACATCGACGTAAATTGCCCTACATCGACAGTTGCAATGAAAACATCTCGACGGAAGAATTTCATTAATTTGAATAACAAAGCAGTACCCGCTGCATGCTATAAGGATTAGAACCAACACTTGCTGTCGGGCGAAAGCTCGGTGGTCTAGTGGAGATGACGCCTGTCCGGTGATCAGGAGGTCGTAGGTTCGAATCCTGCTCGAGTATGTACGCCCATGATTTTTTTATCATGGCTACTACTAAAACACTGATCAATTCAGTGCTTATTTACGTCGATGTAGGGCAATTTGTCAATCAGTTGCAATGAAAACATCTCGACGGAAGAATTTCATTAATTTGAATAACAAAGCAGTACCCGCTGCATGCTATAAGGATTAGAACCAACACTTGCTGTCGGGCGAAAGCTCGGTGGTCTAGTGGAGATGACGCCTGTCCGGTGATCAGGAGGTCGTAGGTTCGAATCCTGCTCGAGTATGTACGCCCATGATTTTTTTATCATGGCTACTACTAAAACACTGATCAATTCAGTGCTTATTTACGTCGATGTAGGGCAATTTGTCAATCAGTTGCAATGAAAACATCTCGACGGATGAATTTCATTAATTTGAATAACAAAGCAGTACCCGCTGCATGCTATAAGGATTAGAACCAACACTTGCTGTCGGGCGAAAGCTCGGTGGTCTAGTGGAGATGACGCCTGTCCGGTGATCAGGAGGTCGTAGGTTCGAATCCTGCTCGAGTATGTACGCCCATGATTTTTTTATCATGGCTACTACTAAAACACTGATCAATTCAGTGCTTATTTACGTCGATGTAGGGCAATTTGTCAATCAGTTGCACATTTAGTGTTGTTCATTTTCATTAAAGGCAACTTTACCAATGAGCAGCTAGTAAATGATGTATTGCACTCATTTCTAATTAAAGGAGACCTCCGGATGATTTTCAAATTTTTACATTTGAACATATATAAATTAGTTATACTGGGTACAGAGTTTCAGGATTTATGATGATTGGGATGAAAAATAAGAATGTTTTCGAAGTTTATAACAAATTGCAATGAACAAGGATGATGACATGGCAGCCTCACCATAAGAATGCATGAGCTGTGGCTCAAGGAAGCAGCTCAAAAGAAGAAGGCATGCATAGATTACACACAGGTGAGCTTGCAAGCATGCGGTATTGTAATGGAATGACACTGCTACATTTCTGAGATATGTGAGGCTCCTATGTCATCAGCTTTGTTCAGTGTAATTTGTTTAAGGTTTTTGAAAGTACTGTTTCTCTGCTCAAGAACCACAATAAATTCAACAAATCCATACATGAAGCTGTTGATTTATGTACTACATGATGTGAAATTATGAAAATCGTCCGGAATGCCCCTTTAATGCTCAGAGACTTTTTGTAGAATATTGAAGCAACTGAAGCAATCTGTAATCAGGCAAGTCTTACTGCTCTTCTTCCTCAGATCCAAGACATGATGAAACTGAACGAAACCCTACCAGACATTGAAAAGCTGGGACATCATGAATTCAACCTTGACACAGAGGAGCAGCAGCGACTGCAAGCTGAGGGAGAGGCTGAAGTACAACAGGTATGTCAATATGTGGGACTACGTATATCGTCAATTCAACACAGACACTTGATGAAAAACTATATACTTTTCAAAATTCTTTTCATAGTGTTGCTTTTGTTGTGTTGTTGTTATCATTATTATTGCCATTATCATCTATCATCATTGCTATCATTGTATCATCATTAGATAACATAAGCAATATTGTTATAATGGTGACACAACATATTTGCTCCTGCGACAGTTGCTCCAGTCTTATTCTCTACAAGGACCACCAAATTAACTGATTTTCTAAATTTCCTCAACGTGCCTGTGTAGATCCGCGAAGAGATGGAAATGGAAGACCTGGCCAAAATGTACATGAGGGAGATCATCAAGAATGAATGCTGGGACTCTATGATCAACAAGGGACGTAGCATCAAGGTAAAGGAAGACCTCGTATCCCTACCAGCCAAGGAAGAGGAGTGTGTGCTTCATCCATGGAGATGAGCACACATTCCTTTTTCAATACACCTTGTACTGTATGTACATATGAAGAGTTTTATCGCAAAACGAGCTAAATCCATTCTTGTTAAGTTGAAATATTTGTGATTGAAGCTGCTAAAAAACAAAGAAAATAATAAGAAAATACAGGATATTTTAAATCATAACTTCTAGAATATTCCTCATTATGTTACAAGTGGGGTATTACTGGAAAGGTTTGATTTTGCTCTATCTGATGATTGACTTACTTTAAAATGTTTAAATTGGCACTTAGCTCATTTTGCAATAAAACTCTTCACATATTTTGGGACGTAAAGTGTATCAGTGTGTGAATGACTGAAGAAAAAGGTTTGCACCATAAGGTATGGGTGCGTGAATATTTCATTTTCATATTCATGGATAATAGGCATAGATGGGGAAGGGATTGGATTACTGCACTTAATTCTGTAGAGCAGAGGAATAAAATGCAACCAAGTACATGCAATCACAGAGCTCTGTGTGATATGTAGTATTGGTATTTGACACTTGGCATTTGTTTGTCAATCTTTGTCACTGCAACAATTTTGAGCAAGGTTAAGAATTTTTTTATGTTCTGTTTTTGTTTTTGTTTTCTTTTTGTTTTTCTTTTAGACTCTGCTAATCATATCCAGTAATGTGGATATTATAAGTGTTTGTCCTTTTCACCTTACCTTGAAGATGACCAGAATTTCAAGTTCAGGTCAAATTTCTTAGGCTTCAAGATTTTATTGATGTTTTAGGATAGATTCATCATCTGTAAATTGTTGCCAGGAAGATTGATGTATTGTACCATAATCCATCAAAAAAAAAGCAAGCCCTATGGTCTTCAACCATTAAAAGTCTGTACCAAATGATTGTTCCTCATTCCCCTCAGGCCTTTCACCTGAACCTTGAGGTCAGCAACTACCCAATGAGGGAGAGGAGCAAGGAGGAGATGGAGGAGCTGGGGTTTGTCACCAACGTCCGGCGCATCGAGGTGGCAGAGATGGCTGTGAGTTCATAGCTCGCTAATCAGGGCCCTATTTCATTCAAACGTTGCTCTGATAGCAACTCTTGCTGGAATGGTAATTGTCATGGCAATGACAAGATTCCAGCATCCTGATTGGCTGTTGCCGTGGGAAGTTGCTATTCTAGCAAGAGTTGCTATCCTATTATTGTTTATGAAACGGGGCCGTAGTAGAAACTTTGGGGTAGGGATGGGGAGAAGGAATGTAAGAATCAAGTGGACTATTTGATAAAAAAGAAACAGTATTTCAAAGCAAAGAGAAACAAAACAAACAAGAACAAAACTGAAATGCTATTTATTCAAATTGCTGGTTCTTGTGTCAAGTTGTTTTTATTGCTGCCAATTGACAAATTGCCCTTCATTGACATAAATACTAATTTTTCAGTGTTTCGAGTAAGAGGCATGACAAAAAAGATTATCATGGGCATACCCATTCCACACGAGTATGTATACCCATGATTTTTTTATCATGGCTATTACTCAAAACACTGAATAATCTTTATGTATTTGCGTCAATGAAGGGTAATTTGTCAATCGGTTGCAATAAAGAACCGCAATGCCTCAAGACAGTGGAAGGTGGTGAGTTTCATTTCATGATTTGGCTGTCATATGTACTTACAATTCTTCAAGCCTTCATTTTGAATATTTAAATTTATGCAACTAGGTATGACATGTAGAGGGAGACAAATTGAAGATTCAAGAAATGCACACCTGAATCTTTACCCCTCTGAGTAATATCTTTCTTTCATAGGTATGACATATGTGGAAAGCTATAGTGCATTTGAATGTAACAGGAAGTGTGTGATGTGTGGAAGATTTAAGGAAGAATGAATCAGATGTCAGCAAACACTATTGATGCACACCTAAATATGATTGTGCCATTTTATCCTGCCACTACATGTCATCAAACATCTTTTGTACGGCACATTCTGTTATTTGAAATGATAATGTAGTGTATTCCCAATGATCAAACTTTTGACTTTTCTTTCACAGGCCAGGAAAGAGATTGTGGAACTGCAGAATGCTCAGGGCGGGGTAAGGTCATCTTTCTTGTAACTTTTCTCATCTCAAGCCAAAGACGACTTTCACATGTGATCAAACCTCTCTTTTCTTCTTTCTTTAAGTTATTCTGGATAGATTTTCGTATTCATAACATATTTTTCTTTTTTTCCCCCAGTATTCACTTCTAAGTTACCTGATGAGAGAAACCCCATTATCAAAAAAGACAAGAGTGTCATATTTTTTCCTTCATGACAGCAAATTGACAAATGCACACCAAATTTAAACAATCTGAAGCTAGTAGCTGCTCACTGATTTTGCTTATGTGTAAATGCAATTCTTTTCACTTTCATAGCAGATCATGGAAAGGTTACTTACTCAAAGACTTTCTAAGTTATATGACTATGAAAAAACACTTTGATTTTCAGTGAAACTTTTATCTGTGGACAATGCTGTATTTGTATCATTTGTGAAGAACAGTAGGAGATTAAGATCAAGTTCTGAAAATACATCTGTATGGAAGCTGTAGCTGTTAGCATGAGATTCTTTGGCATTTTGTTTTACTGATTCAGAGAGCACAGCAGCTGTGTGCTCTTTTATTTTCACTTTTGCAAATGGTTATCGATCAGACATTTACGCAAGTTGTTAGTGCCACACTTTGTATTATTCTCATTATGATTAAAAATTGAAAAAAAAAAGTAGTTCAGTAAAAAGTGTGACTTCTCAAACAAACCATTTTGTTATGTATGTATGATGCCTCACACGTTACCCTGGGGTACCGTAGTACCCCGGGTTACCACGTTGTGTAGCCGCAGCCGCAGAGAAATGCACGCACTGTGTGTGCCTGTACATAGTCATTCCCATGCTACTGCATGTCATACTATGCATGCATGGTACGGTGTGCTAGCATAGCGTGTACTTCAGTGCAGTGCAGTGCAATGCAGTGGCTAGTGCGTGCTAGCTCCAGCACCAAAATAATTTCCACTTTTTGGCAACCCAGGGTACATCCTGTTAAAAAAAAATAATAATAATAATTCAACAAAATGGCTGATTTTTATTTGATACACCAGGATACCATTTATGTCATCATATATTGAAATACTTGTGCTAGTATTTAGACTGCCAGGGACCACTATGAGTATACATGTCTGTTGCATTAGGGCTGTATCACTAGTAGTCACTTGATAGTGCAACATTGGCAGTACTGGCCTGGGATAGTGCATATGAAGCAGATATTTGTTTTCTTTTCTTTCATGGTCGAAAGCTTATTAGCAAAATTTGTAAAATATAACCTCTATAAAAATTTCAGCATGTACATGTGACAGCATATAATTCAATACTGACAATGAGAAGATCAATATAGCCTATAGATATTACTGGTAAGGTAAATTGCAATTGTTCAATCCTTAGTACTACTGAAAAAGCTGCTTTTTACATGTACACATATTTTCGTGAATGAAGAGGTCACAGACATTTTCGCGAAATGTGGTTTAGGGGATTTGACACAAAGGCACGCCGCTGTACATGGCAATATTTTTGTATGTTATTAAATTTGCTGTCCAATAGTGATTCAAAAATTCATGAAAATTAAACCCATACAAAAATAATAACTCTTACAGCATCTCTGAATGCAAACTTGTCCTGATTTAGTTATTTTTCCCCTTCAATTTGTGACAGGCTGGTGAGAATGAGGAAGGCGATGAGGAATCAGAGGAAGGGGATGGAGCAGGGGACCAGTGTGTCACCATCGGGTCACTCGGTGCCCAGTATGGTGGGGCTAATGAACTCTTCTACAGTCAGTTTGAGCTGCACACACGTCAGCAGAAACACAACCAGATCGTGCTGCTTCAGGTGAGGCCGCCATTTTAAGATCCACTTCACATTAATTGCAAAACTTTCTATGAAGTGAAACCTTTATTTCATACTTTTTAAGTGTTGCCATCATAACCTCCATCTCTATCTGTCTTTGGCATTATACCATATGTCCCCTCAAAAAATTACAATGGGTCCTCTGCAATGATAATCAATCCAAATACAATGTATGGGTATGAAACTATAGCTTATTACCCACATCTTGCAGAAAACCCAATCTGATTTGCTTTAGTGGTCAAAGAGAAATGAGGATTTTTGTAGAACATGTCAGGAATCCCTTCCCTCCAAGTTCTGTCCATTGTGCTCACACATTAATAAGCAGTTCCAAGAGTATCCAAGTGTTAAACTTGGAAGAATCACATCTATGACATGCTTCACAATGATTCACATTTCTCTGTGACCACTTAACCGAATTGAATGGGGTTTTCTGCAAAATATAGGGAAGATTGTATATTTCTAGACCCTGAAATAGCATCCAGACAGTTTCATCATATTGGAAGTTATCAATGCAAAAATCCGATTGTGATTTTTGTTGGGACATACTGTAGTAGTCCTCCTTGCCAAGCCTGCAAGCCACTTCATCCATGGCTTGTGATTGATATCAGAGAAGTCTGTGTTGGATTTTAGGTTTTAGGTCTAGCTGTCTCTTGACTTTCAGATATGCCACTGTTCCTTTAATTTTTTTCATTTCCTTGATGTGCTTGTGGAGGGATAGGGAGAGAAAGACTTGCCGTCAAGTGCATCTAGATGGATGAAGGCTTTTGTAAATTACATGTTACCACCGTCAGTACGCTAAGCTTAATGGGCCCAGGTGAGACCTACCCAAAACTCTTCCCCCTTTTTGAGATTTTCACTTAAGGGCTACTTTTTTTTTTTCCAAGAAGTACCAATGAAAAATAATGTTAAGTCAAAGTGACTTTGATGTGAAGCTAAAATGAAGCTTCAGCAAGAACTATCCATGCAGCCCTAATTTTTTTTCCCATGTTCTGTGACAAGGGAACTTGGTGGTGCATGTCTTATAAAATGTTTCTGACATTTTTGCATTTTTCCCCCCGGAACTCTTTGCAGGACTGTATTTACCGCATCAAGCAGGCCTTCAACAAGAGTTTCGACGAGGTCTTCAAGCAGCGGGAGCAGGAAATAGCCCGCATCGAGGAGAAGAACATCCGTATCACCAAGATCCTGGAGGACCTGTCCAGCTCGGAGGAGATTTGGCAGCCAGTGATGGATGCTGATGAGAGGCCTGAGAAGCTGCTGACCGTTGAGGATTCTGAGGTGAGTCCTTCCATCTTTCATGCTTCACTCACCTTGGATGGAATTATGCAATCAAAACTTACAAAACAGAACAAATCAAAACAGGACAAATTGAATTACTTGTTTGTTTGGGTTTGTGAGTTTATTTGTCTAGATACTATATGCAATGCTAAAAGCTTCTCCACCTATCAGCTCCTTCAGATATAATTCCTTTACCAGTATGCAATATTTTGTTGCAAAAATTGTCTCTGGCAATCCTCATAGGTAAACGTCTAGTAGGTTCATCGGTAAACGTATTGTTGAGAACATACTGTACAGTTAACAGCTAGGCCTAAGAAGCAAACACTGCTCAAATCAGTAATAAAGCAGGCTATAACTGAGAGATTTTTGTTTGTTTGTTGTTTTCAAGCCTTAATTGCTGATGAAGTCCCCACTCAGGCCATATTTGGCTTAAATATACAAAGTGGTACAAAATTTAAAAAGCAGAGGATTGTCCGGAAAAATGCTAGATGACCTCGATTCAAGTGTAAGATCCTGTTGCTCAAAGTCAAGTATCCTGCAGTCTGTTTCATCTATCATAATCTTTAGCCTTTTGCTTTCAACCTTTCTCAACCAAGGTGACGGTGGAAAAGTTTGTCAGCGCCGAGCAAAAGGCCAAGATGGAGGAGGAGGCCCAGCTGGAAGAGGAGCGTAAACGGCTGGCCAAGGGAGACAATGCCAGGGAGAGGGCGCTAGACATGATGATGGGCGGTGTCCTGGAGATCAAGAAGGAGGATGAGCTGAAGAAGGTGAGTTACTGTGTACGGCGAATATTTCGCGAGGTTTTTATTTTCACAAGTCAGCTGCTGTTCGCGAAATTAAAAACACACAAAAAGTTAAGATGATATGATCAGACAGGTCTAGGGCAATTACCCTGGACCCTTCCCCTGACCCTAACCCTAACCCAAATCTTAATCCTGAGCCTAATCCTAACCCTAACCCTAACCCTTATCTTTACTCTAACCTTTAATATCACTAACCAGTATTTAGCTGGGGGGTAATTGCCCTCGGGGGGTAGTTGCCCTGATACAGATCAAACATTAGCAAAATTTCTTGGATTGCTGAGTTTGTGTAACCCTTGATATCTTGTCTTTACAGGACATCCCCGTACCCATCTTCATGGCAGTGAAGGGTATGGATGAATGGAGTGATGAGGAGAAGAAACAGGCAGCAGAGTACGAGAGAAAGGTCAAGGAACTTAACGAGGAGAGAGAAAAGTACAAGAAGGTCAGTCAGATTCACAGTCCATTTGATATTCTTCTTTTTAGCTGTTTTACTGTCTTAAAACCCTGGTCTGTATGTGAAAATTATTCAAGTCACTCCACTAATTTGTTAATGTAGGTAAATAAGTATAACACTTTCCAGTTATTTCAATGATCAATCTGTGAACTAAGTGTAACTGCTGGGATCATAGTATATTTTGTATTGCATACATAATGTGAAATTCACATTGAAGAGAGAGAGAGAGAGAAATTAAGAAAACAACAACAACATAAAGACAACCATGCTACATTAAAACCTATAGCGTACCACCAAACATGGCATGAACTGTGCTTTAATTGTTGCTTAGTTTCTTTAATTTATCAACGGACTCTGAAAGTGGAATTAAAAAGCATTTACATAAAAATCACTCTCTGGTACGAACTTACTTACTGAGGAAAGTAAGGAGCCAAACAGAAGTTACACTTCTGTTTTTGTTTTGCTATCAAGCACATAAAGTAAAAACTTACATCCTCACATGTAATAATCGTCAGCAATGAGGGACATAGGACTATGTTCAGGAGGATAAAAAAGAAAAGAGGCACGGGGTACAGTACTGGTAAACTTAGTTGCCTCTGTCTGAGGGAGCACTCGCAAAGACAAGAGTCTTAATGCTTTTCTCTTAGAGAGTAAGAGATTGTAAAGGGAGGTCATGTGTACTGAGCAAGTCTTGTGTTCTTTTATATCCCACCAGACCTTGGAGGCAGAGCTAAAGAAGCTCCAGACCATTATTGCCGACACCACGTCCAACTTTGACGAGAAACTCATGGCTCTGTTCGCTAAGAAGGTCAAGACAGAGATTGCACTCTTCCAGGTACGTGTAGCTTGTCTCTACTAGAGCTGGCTCCATGACATTTTGCTCCAGTGAATTATCTGCAGGCTAAGCCAAACATAAATTCTACCCTCAGACCTAATTCTAACCCAAATCTTCACATCAAATTGAACCTAAACCCCTATCACAATCCTGACCTGAACCCTAAGTCCTTGGAGAAAATAAGACCAGAGCAATTGTCATAGGATCAAATGTCGTATCACTACTAGAACCATAGTACTGGTTGTAGGCTTTTCACTTTCACTATCTAGACACTGAATGAATCAGGAATTTGAACACACAAGTTACAGTAGATGAGAAACTCATGGCTCTCAAGCAACAGATGTATTTTGATAGTTGCTGGACAGTTATGTTGATATATTGAGGTAAGTCTTCCTTTAATTTTCTCAGACTGAAAATATCACTCAGAACTGGCTCATTGTTACTGTTTTACAATGAACGGTGCTTGTGTTAAAGAGCAGCTGGTACCATGTTTTGTGGCTTCCTTTTCTTTTTCTTTTCTCACATGCAAAATGTCACTCAGAACCAGCTTATCGTTGATTTTCAGCAAAAGGTGATCCTGTTTAATAAAGAACAGCTGGTACTAGGTTTTGTGGCTAGGTGTGAAGAAGTTACTCCTGTATGTATTCCTGTGCAATTAGCCCAAAAATCAATGATGAGGCAGCTCCTGATACCAGCATGGTATTTGTGAAAATTGGAAGTAAGATACCTTTCACTTTTGCAATATGAAAGAGATATTATTCTTGAGGTTTCTTGAAATGCCCATGAACATCTTTTGGTAATGCCTTTGGATTATGCAATTTGGTTTTATAGATCAGTGATGAGGATCCAATAGGAGGACAAAGTGACCACAGTGAAGAGGTTCCATGGAGAGGTGGAGTGGAGAGAAAACTGAATCGGGGATAAGAAAAGGACAAATGAGATTTGTAGGGCATGTGATTAGAATAGACAGTCTGGAAAAAATATGCCATTGATAGGAAAGTTAGAAGGAAAGAGGGGCAGGGGAAGGAAACATGTCTTGGATGACCAGTCTAAATGCAGGGTAACAGAGAGAGGTCTACTATGATATCAAGATGTGAAGCTGATTGAGAAGGCTAGAAGCAGAGATTTATGGCACACCATGATCGCATACGTCTCTGGATACAGCACATATAGAGTGATGATTACAGATCACAGAGAAGTGTTGATTCTGATTGTGATCATTGTACAATATCTCGCAAATGAAGAAAACGGTGACACGCTCCAGTGACATTTTGCTCCGGTCTTTTTTTCCTCCAAGGACTTAGGGTTAGGGTTTCAGATTTATTTTGATGTGAGGATTAAAACTAGAGTTAGAGTTATATTTGTGGGTAGGTTTTATGTTTGGTTTTGCATGCAGAAATTTCATGGGAGCAATTGTCGCGGAAGCAAATAGCATGGAACCCTCCGGATATGGTACCTAGAGTGAGAGAGTGAGAGTGATAACATGATGCTGAATGAAATAGTTGCAGTTTCTGGCAAATGAAGAAATCCAACTCTACAGGGTTTAGGAATTGAGATGTGTGTATCACCTCTGTTTTTCCCTGCCCCGCCCTGCCCTATCCTGCCCTGTCTTGGGTACACCTTGTAGGAGGAGCTGAAGATCCAGCGACTGAGCCGTGTCCTCATGATTGAAGACGAGTTGGATGCCAGGGAGGAGGAGCTCACCAGACTACTCAACGTCAAGAAGGCGCTCAAAGTAAGACGAAGACTCTGTGTATCAAACTCTCAATCTATCTATCTATCTATCTGTATATCCAAGGCTGCACACTTACACTGGTTCGATGGTCCCTGACCAGTAAAAATCCCTCTCGGACCAGTAACTTTTTCAGGAATGGACCTGTATAATATGGAAAAACTGGGCACCATGCAAACACAACAAACTGGTCTGACAGACAGGTTGGACCAGTAGAAAAAAAAAATGGGTTAGTGTGCAGCCCTAGCTGGTATATCATTATATAATTATATTCATGTCAGAAGGGAAAGAGAGACAGAGAGAAGGAAAAAATTATACTCGGGATAGACCAACAGAGGGAGTCGTATCAAGAACAAATGGATAAATACAGATAGTGAAAGAAATGAATTAAACAAGAGGGATGGAGAGAGACAGTGTCAGAAAATTATATGTACCACCACAGCCAGATTGATCGGTGTCACGTATCAGTATACTATCACTTTGTCAAGAGAAGCAGCAAATCAAAAACAAAAGAGAAGAAAAAACAACTATTTGTTATTTTCCCATGTAGAAAACCACCTCTGCAGGGTTCGGAATTGAGATACACTTTCAATCTTTGTTTTTCATAAATTGCTATGTACTCCTGGCTGAGAGAATATAGAGTATACCTAGCAATATTTTTAGGAGTATAGAACTTTTCTTCTATGTAAAGCGAAATTTACATATCCATTTTGAGACAAAAACTGAAACCAGCTGAATACTTTTTAGTGTATATAACTCTTATTTCAATTAAATTGAAACAAACATGTTTCAATGGATTTTTTTTCTTCCTAGGCAAAGAGTGTAACTTCCATGGCACAGGCCAAAAAAATGGTGGATCAGTATCGAGACACCTACGACATCCGGGTGGCTGAGGATAAGGTCATGGAGAAGAACTTTCGCAAGGAGTTCCCAGACGTCCACCCGGTGCTGGTTGACCAGCTATTCAAGCTGTACCGCCGCAGACCGAGGTCAGTTCACACTCACATGTGATCTGTCATGTGGTCTGTCACATGGTCCATCATGTGATCTAGCCTGTTTGGTGTAATGAAGTATGTCTTGTGCACAAGGTAGTACAGGGAATACTCATTTAATATAATGACCTTAAAGCAATGACAAGTACCTTGTTTCATCAGGTGTGCTACTCTGTCAGAGTACATAAAAAATACCAAGAGTTGGGACCTACAAAGTCATCTTGTTATACAAGTTTTTTTTTTCATATTTAGCCTCTTTATGAGGAGGTTCCACTGTGGTGATACAGTGTGTGTGTATTGCATCACAATACTTGTGATCCCTTTTGAGAATGTCTGGGAATCATTGTGGATAAAACATGATGCATTGATTAATCATTCAAATATGTTCCCAATTTTGAAGGGAAAACAGCAAATATTTCTAGTGAGTGATTGTTACCAGATTTTACACAAGCCGTTCCAAGTCATATGTCATATGCAGTAATTTTTTTTTGACAGCAACTTGATTACATCTCCCTTTACAAATGTTCTCCCAGAGGGCAGAAGCATCCACGCAAGGGCTCAGCCGGGGGTGAAACGCCAGTCCAGGTAGCTGGCAACCCGTATGGAGAGCGCCCTCTATCGGCCCGCCAGCCCAGCACCATTACAGCCATGGTGAAAGCCCTGGACGAACTGAATGACGAGTCCCACATGCCGGAAGGCATTGAGCCCCCCGTCTGGGCACACATGTGTGACCTCCGCAAGGCCAAGGTCATCAGCGAGCAAGAGGTATGTGCCTGTCTAGTTTAACCATGCAGAGTATGTACACACACACACACACACATGCACCGAATGATTACTAATATTATTCCTGGGAGGTGTTTCACAAACAATATAAGTCGATCATAAAAGTAAAGATCAACTTGAAATTATGGTATGCCACTGGTTTCCCTATTCAGTTTTATGTAATGTTTTCAAAATCCACTTCAAATTGTTATCAAAATTTACACTCAAATTCCTTTTGTCACTTATAGTTTACTTTGTATATTAATGGCTGCATGAAAAGGTTCCAAAGTTTTCAGTTTCATTATAAAGTAGGAATGCTGTTGAAGACACACGCAGCATACCATAATTTTAAGTTCATCTTGATTTTTAAGATCGACTTCAATTTTTTTTTTTTTGTGAAAATCCTCCCAGGGCCCAGTTCACTACATGGAAACTACATCAAGCAAAGCGATGAACCCAAATTTGGGACTGATTCAGATCAGATCTAGTTGGAAAGGAGACGTAGACATTCAAGATGTATTCTAGAATGCAGCAGGATAGGCACATGATATTGTTTCCAAATGGCTAAGCTAAACAGTTTTTAACTTCTGAGGACTAATTGACTCCTTAAAAGTGTCGCGAAAATCAGTTGAATTGAACTTAGGATTGATTTCAGAGTTTAGTGAGGAGAGGCTTTCAGTGTTTCATTGAGCTGTGAACAGCAAAAGAAGAAATCGGCATAATCTTGCCGATTAATATCTCAATAGAAAATCTTCTTCTAGACAACTATAGTAATTGTGTTTATATGGATTTCAATTTCCTGTATGTATTGATGGAGATCATTCTCTCATCTCCAGTGGCACCACTTTAGAAAACATGAGGGTATGAATGTATATGAATTAATGCAGAGTGTATTACATCTGTATATTGTAACAAGAATCAGCAAGAAGGAAGATTACTCCATGAAGTCCTAAATTCTGCTGAGCTTTTAGTAAGGCATGTTATTTGGCATGTAGAGCTGATTTGATACCACTGATGTTGACTCTTCTTTTCTATCTCATCGTTATTATGCACAGTTCATGGTCAAGCTGTCAAAGATGGATTGAATAATTTATTATATTTCGAGTACCATAAAGAAACAGAATCACTTCCAGATTAAGTATTTCTGGCACCAGTGACTTCTATGTACTTCCATTTTCACCATAAGGTGGGTATTGGACATGGTGTCGTGTCTCCAGAACACACTCATTACCCTGTTTTGTTGAACTTTTTATTTTGTTGTTGATGTACACTGTAGTTTAAGTTCATTTTTGAGGTAGATTAAATCATTCACTGTGTGTACATAGAATAGTTTGCATTTAACAAGATTTGAAGTCAGAAGTGACCGAGTAATACCTCCCTCTATGTCCACCCTAGGTCAAGGCCCACGCACTGACGCTAGCCGACATGAATGGCTTCTTACAGCGTCGACAGGAGGAGGATGAAAGACTAAAGAGTGACATTGAAGATCTCATCGATGCACTCAACAGGTGAAGACAAAATCATACTAATAATACCCATCAGTAAGGGCATTAGTAAAGAATAACCCACACAAGGTACCTTTGGAACAGTCTAGCACGCTTGAGGTGATAGCAGAGGGTGTTTGGACTGTTTCAAACATTCCAAGTGTGGGTGATCATACTAATACCGAAACAAAATTATGTGTAACATATTGCTGTATAAATGGATGAAGCTGATCCTTGTCGTTAGATTAATCACCCCCCTCGCAAGTACATAAAGCAATGAAATCTCGCCTGGTCACCATAGCAACATGAAAGTGTTAATGATTGTTAGAAGGACTGGTCATTATAGTTTACTAATAACCATAAGTCATATTAAGAAAAATTATGTGTCTGGCAAAATGAATGTCTGGTCACATGTGTGCTCTCAACCAATCATTTGATTAGAATCCGCTCAAAGCATCAAAGCAAACTAAAACACAGAGCCATCCATCTATCCGTACAGTGAATTTCTATGCGTTGTGATGTTTACGCACATTCTGAGTTGCCATGGATGCCACATCCTGATCATTATTGCATCCTTTTTCTCTTGTCATGAACAGAAAGCAAATTTTCAGTCTTTTAGGTGTAGGCACCTTCAAGTATGTCTTGCCACTTAGTCCAAATGTCAGTAGATACAAAGAAAAACTACTGACTGGTACTAACAGTTGTTTGGCTGCGCTCAGCTGCATTGCCTGTGTATGACAAATGCATTGCGATTATAGTCTGTGTGTGCAGTTCAAATAGCTAGGAGCTTGTGTTAGCCTGAAGTCTTGTGAAGATGGCTTCTGTGAAACTTAAACCATGTCACAATTTTATAAAACAAATAATGCACATTACCTGGATGGGCATTATTATTAAAAGTGTCCAACCTCCATAACTTTTGAACATTGCAAAACACATTCTACTTCACCTTGTGTGTTTCCAACTGTTCCAAAGTTACTATCGGTTGGATAATTCTTATTAATGCCTTGTGTAATGTGCATTATTTGTATAAAGCAACATCTCTAACTCTAGTCCTGCCGGTCCCTAACCTGAGTGATTTGTTGTCACAACAGATTGCGAGAGGAGCGGCTGAGGTTCACCTGTAACCTGGAGGTGCAGCTGGTGCTTAAGCAGGGCCAGGTGGAGATAGACTGTGGCTCCTTCATCCCAGAGTATGGAGACAGCGTACTCTTGCATCGCAGCGTAGTGGAGGATCTCAATGCTAGCATCAGGGTGAGTGCCACAGACACACACTGGTCTGACAGTTAGAAGACAGCAATGCTTGCTACATCATTGAGCCATTGGTGTAGACAAGGCCTAACTGCAAACTACTCAAATTCTACTATGATACTGCAAAGGGAGAAATTTTCGTGTGACTAATTTTTCACGCTTGGCCAGATAAGATGAGTTTCACGTGTTTTTTATTCCACGAAATCAAGACAACTACTGGAACATATGGCAAGCAAAAATATTTGCGTGTTTTTATTTTTGCGCTAGTTTCTGGTTGTGCAAAATATGTGAAAATTTCAACACCAAGAAAATTTGCACTGTTACAGTACTTTTATATATCAAAGCTGAGTGTGAACCCTGTCTTGCCCTATTTTAGCATTCTACAATTACTAGTGTTTTCATGCAATGTGATTTTCTGAATGTTTCTGCTTTTCTTAGTATTTCAATACAAATCACTTGCATCATAAGGTCATAATATGTCTGCTTCTCCTAGTTGTTCTCTTTAATATCAAATGTTTTTGTTTTTTTTTTTTCATCTTTTAATCATAGCAACTTGGTGAACTGAAAATTACGGCAATGAAAGAGAGCAAGGACTTCCGTAAAGGCATCCATGTCTTAGAATGGTGAGTGCTCTTCAAATAGTTTCAATCAAGACCAGTGTAGACTTAATGTTTCATTTATTATTGCGAGAGTTGTTATGTTGCATAATCAGTATTGCATCTGCCTTGCAATCAAATGGCTAGGGTTTGAATTTGTATTAGTCCAGCTGAGCAATGTTCTGTATAACTATGCTGCCCCGTCTAGTAAGAGGCCAAAACACTCTGTCCCTTGTCTAGGACACTACCTGGTAAGCTGAGGACCCACATGTGCGAGACAGTAACAATTCATGCACCTAAAAGATCCCACTTTACTTTCTCTCAAAGAGCAGGGTCCTTATATAGTGACCCCACATACCCACACCAGAAAAAGGGCAAATGATGCTGACCCCTTGTGGTTTGCCTCAGGTGACTAGCAATAGTCATCAAACTGTATCAACCAGGCACATTGTGCCATATGAAGAAGATGATGATTCATAATTGCCTATTCTCTCTCTTGGGGGAAAATATAACTCCAGGGGGAATATAGTTTCATATTACACCTCTAAAAAGGCAATATCTGTGTAACAATGGGATTCGTGATCCTTGATTCCATGTGTTTGGGCATTAGCAATGTGTCTATGTGTGTATGTGTTTGAGATAAGTGAGACCTTTGTTTCATCCTCCTCTTTCCTCCAGGGAGCACAAGAAGATGATTATGCAAATTGAGGATCTCCTGGACAAGGCGAAGACCATCCAGATACTGAAGGTTTCCAGAGAGCTCCAAGGGGTGAGTAATGCGTAATGGGGTGGTTAGGGGATACTGAGGGTCTCCAAAGAGCTCCAAGGGGTGAGAATGTGGTGGGATGGTTAGGGGATACTGAAGGTTTCCAGAGAGCTCCAAGGGGCAAGTTATGTTTGATGGGTGGATAGGGGATATTGATAGCTCCAAGGGGTGAGCTATGATTGGTGGGGTGGTCAGGGGATACTATGATATGCCACTCCTTTGCTGGACTCATCTCTGGTCTGTTCATGGCCTATATTGGTAGGGCATTTTCAACTAGTTTCAGCCAGGTAGAATTATTTCTTCCTTTCATACTTAAGACAAATCATGTGACCTCTGCAATTTGTATGGCCTACTAGTATATGACTTTGGTGTGTAAATATTCTTAGGATGCTATGATCGTTTGAATATATATCAATCAATCAATCACAGACACCCAACGACAAAACATGTACAACATGCAACAAGCACAAATTGATTTCAGATTTACCATTTCCAGATGCCGAAGAAGTCTTTTTTTACATTCAAAATAAATGTCATGGACAATTAATCATTAGGGCCTGAATTAAGCTGTAACTGTGAAGTCGTCATGTAACCATAGCAACAGCTTCTCAGAGTTCATATCTTCTGGAGCTGTCTGAGATAAAAACAGAAATCTGGGTGAAATCCTACGTGTAAGATTTTCAGGAATTCTAGTTTATATGTTGATAATTTAATGATCAAAACAATTTAGTTTTTGTCTGAGGTGATAGTCCATATTGTCAAACAATGATATGCTTGTGCAATGCTAATTTCTTTTTGAACATTGAACCGTTTGGACGGATGTGTAATCTAATTATTTTTCATGACGTATATTCTGTACTAGATTATTTTGAAGCCAAAAAACAAAAGAACAAAATGTACATTACATCTGTGTGGATGTTTACAACTCCTGATAATGCACAGTAGACTAAGGCATGCAGGAGATACTGCTACAAAATTTTTTGGTTGTTTTTTATACCGAAAGGTTTGCATGAGATATATACATGACATGTGGTCTCAATCAGTCCATGAATTATTTGATTAAGCAGTTTGTTCAATTTTTCTTTCCTTTGAATTTATCAATAGGTGTATTAATTCACATATTTATTTATTTATTGGTTTACTTGTTTAAACTTACGCAGTGATAAATGAATTGATGTGCATTATTATGAAGTGGTTGAGAGTGATTCTTCATGTCTTTTCATGTCCTTGTCAGGAGGCTGTTTGTAGTTTGTTGTTGTGCTTTTCAGGTTTCGGCAAATTCCTCTAAACAGCTACTAGAGTGCATAATGTGGACATAATACTGTTGTTTTCACAGTGAAATGTATCTTGGTTGGGTCATTTATTATGTGTGTATAATTATTAAGGTTAGTTGATTTGTACGTGGAAAGCAGTTTCCAGTCTCCAGCTGTGTGTGTTTTTGGAAGTGTGTTACCTTGTACAGACACTGTGGTTATCACAGTGACAATGTACCGCGGTTGGCGCTCATGGATCATTATGTGTGTATAATTGGTTTCATTATTACAGTGAGTTGATTTGTACATGGAATGCAGCTGCCAGTCAACAACTAAGTGTGTTTTTGGAAGTGTGTTACCTTGTACAGACACTGTGGTTATCACAGTGACAATGTACCTTTCCTGGTGGGCTTGGATGTATGTATGTGTGTGTGAGTGTGTAAGTGTGCTTTTTATTGTCACATTTTGTTTGCATATATGTACTTCTTAACAGCTTTCCTGCCGACAACCAAGAGTGTTACTGTGTTCATGATGCTGTGGTTATATAAGGGAAGCATGCTGATAGTGTTAACCTGGTCTGCATTTCTCCAAGAAGCTTCAAGGCTCCCAAACAAGATTCTTTTTGCCCCTCGAAAAAGAATGGCCAGGTTGGCAATCCGCCTGTGCAAGAACAGTCAAGCACAACATGTATCCCCTTTTCTCGGTCAACTGCATGTGCCATCAAACAATAGAAAATATCGATTGGATGTGAGATTATGATTAGAGCATGCGCTAATGATGGGCTTGCAAACTCTTTTGTAGTACACTATAAGGACACCCAAATTGGGTTAGAGAAAGTCAAAGTCTGGAGAGCTCATCGAGATTCCTATATGTACATCTTCATATGAATTTTATATGGCAAATCAAGTGCAAATCAAATGTAAATCAGGCAAAAGTACACAGTTTTGATACAGAAAAAGAGCAAATATTGATAGAGGAAAATCCGATCTTTCTATCAAAGTTATTGTCTGGTCTTCATTACACAAATAAACATGAATTTAAGCCCAAAGTGCAGACATTCCTGTCTACATTTTGTGAACCTGGTATACCAGGTTCCTGTAAGGAACAGATTAATTGTATATGTATCATTTGAATATAAGTGTATATTTGTAATATTTACACAATTCTTTTTTGAACCAAAACTCATTAAAAAAGAAATACAGAACTGCTAGACTTCAACCAACAGAAAAATGTTGGTGATCAACAATGTTTTGATTTGTATCAAATCCTATCCCTTTTCTCTTGTGGATGATGATCGCTTTTGGTAGAGCTTCCAGCTACGACACGTTGCTTACATTTTTAGAGGGGAAGTCAGGTCTGAAATCTTCGGTGAAGAATTGCTTGATAAGCATGATTACTTACAACAGCAAAAAAAAAAAAAAAAAAAAAAAAAAAGTCTCTAATGGTATAGTACATTAGACAGAGTAGGATAGAATGTAAATTCCATTCATAAAATCATCAATTTGGTTTATCTGTGAAATGTATGGTACAAGTAGTAGTGCTGTGTGGTCCTAAAGATGATCAGTACATGTTAGCATGTCTGCTTATTCTTCTTGGTGTTGGGTGTCTTATTTATTTTTTCCTCCATACTACTCTCTTTAAGTCAATTGTATGGTTGAACAAGGTTTTTAACTCAGGCGTACAGTCGACTGTGGCATCTGTGTGTGAGTTTGTGTGTCTTCTTCTTCTTCCTTTTTTTAAACAACATGTTCCGTAAAAGGATGCTCCCAAATTAGGGGCTTGGATTGTTTACCGGCTGAATGTGCTTGAAGTCTGTTACCATTGGTTTTCTTTTTAATTTTTGTCTTTTTTCCCCTCCAAAATGCGTTCTTTGTTTTAAGCAGCATGTGACTTCCAATAAGAAAGGTGTAAGTACAAGTGGTGTGAAAAAAAGAAATGTTGAAATGTGACTTCTGCAAGTGATCACAAGTGAGGAGTTCTTTGTTGTTGTTGATGTTTCAACGAGCACTTTTTTTTGACAAAGAAGAAACGAATTCATGACTTCCTTTTTGAGAAGTGCTGTACGTTTTTTGTGTTGTCACCATATAAAATGAATAGGAAGATAATTCTCTAAGTTTGTGGCAAGCATGCATAACCTTAGGTTAGATTCATATTCACTCAGTGAACAGTCAGCATGATACAGATAAGGTTTAATACTGGATTATGTCATTCAAGGGCTGATAATTCAGTTGATAGTCCATGAAATATACCAGTAAGTATATGTATACTCCTGAGTAAACATGGAGAATTTGAATGGAGCAGTAGCGTGAGGGGTTGTAGTCCTGAGATAAAACAAAGGAAAGGCCTGTTGTATTTTGCAAATTCCTGGTTTGCTGATGAGTGAATACTTTGATTGTGTCAGACACACCTGTTTCATTTTTGTGTTGAAGTGTGTAATTGTAAAGTATTGAAATATCAAATGCATTTTTATGTTGCAAGAATGTTGTGAATTTTTATTCAGTTTTATTCCTGATGCCCCCTTTGCAATCACTCTTTCATGAGAATGATCACAAAAGAGCTACGCACCACACACACTGCTGTGTTACTATCCACACAAAGTTTCTTATAATTGTGTCTTCAAATCAAATGTGTACTTAAGCAACAATGAATAGATGTGACATCTTCACCAGCTGCCAGTGGCTGGCCCAACATTGTAATAACTGACTTACTTAGTCAGAACAGAAAGCCATCTTCAGCAGAGAATAATTGATGAACAGACAGTGGGTGGCAAAAGGATTGCTCGAGTGTATTGTTTGTTGATTTGAATGCATTATTGTATTCCTTGAGCCCATAGTTCTGGTCTCATAATTATAACCTTGAATTAAAAGAAGACCCAGTCAGCCATGATAATTCAAGTCTCTTTGGTTATTTTACTTCTAGTTCCTCCACAATGAAGACCAGGAAGGCAAGAAGCAGCAACAGATCCAGACTCTAGAACACACACTGGAAAACCAACGAGCAGTGAGTGTACAACCCTCTTTTACCCTGTGTGTGCTTTGAGGGTTGATTGCCACAGAACACCCCATAGCACTGTACATGCTGTCTAATGTCCCTGGCATAGAAAGGGCTAACTTTGCTCCTCCTTATGTAGTAGAACAGATCAAATCAAACGTACTGGACTCGATATGTGAAATGGAACTGTGCTGGTTGGAAAACAGTTTGTATCATGCACATTTCCTCCGACCTTTGACCTATCATTGTGTGTAGATGGCAAAGGAAATGTTTTATTGGAAGTGGAAGTTATGCCTCTTAACTCAAAATATGGACATAGACATAAATTGCCTGCAAAAGACTTGCCCTTTGACCTTTACATGGCTTTGAATAAACTCAAGTTTTCCTCCCTTTCCTGTACTTCCCAGTATTTTTTTTTTCTCTTTTCCTGCTTTGTCTTGTGCCCCCAATTTTCTATATAATATACATTCTTACTTCTATCTTCTTCCTACATCAATGTATATCTGCATATCATGATTATCCTTGTCTTTCTTCACTGCTAGCCTGTCATCTCTGTCATGAATCATGCACTCTTTTTTTGATCATTATTCTGTGTTTATCTGTGTGTCTATTTTGTTCTCTTTGTTTTGATGTCTGTCACTTTGTTTTCTTGCGTTTCATCTTTTTGTGATCTGTGGTTTAGTATTTCATACCATCATCATTCCTTTGATATTATTTTTTTTTCTCTCTCTATAATACTTCTGTTGCGCTTGGTATCAAATTAGCATCATGTATTGGTATTGCTTTTGTATTTCTGTGTGTATCTCTCAAAGAAATTGAGTATAAAGATAATTCTCTAGGAGTGTGGCAAACTTGCATGACTTTAGTTAATTCATAGTCAGTCACTGAGCAGTCAGGGTGATATAAATAGGCTTTAATGAAGGCCCGGTCACACTGCCCAAAAATTGCGTAAACGCATGAATCACGCAAGAAATTTGGTTGTGCGTGCTTGTCTGATCAGAATTTTCGCTGATTTGCGTGATGAAAATCACCAATGAATTGCGCAAGAACTACGGAAAGATCACACAAAATTACTTACAAACCATGCACTTTCAGCGCATAGGCACGCAAAGGTCCCAAATGGGGCGAATACGTGGTTGTGCGCGACTGAGGTCCACGGAAAACCACGCATAATCTGCGCATTATCACTAAAGAACTGAGTATGAATCGCGCATGATTTGCACATGAACGCGATAGCAACATTTTCGCAAAACGATCACTGATTTTTCACGCATATTTCGCGCATTGTTCGCGTAAGAACTACGCAAACTACGCAAAAATTATGTAAAACAGCGCAATACCGCGTAAACTTTTACGCAAAGCCGAGTTTTGAGCTGCTCAAAACCTGAAATTGCGTAAAAGTGCCGATCCAGCGCACATCGGCAGACAACTACGAACTAGGTTCAACATTAGACAAATTAATGAAATGCGCAAATCGCATGTGTATCATGTAGGGCTCCAATTTCTTACGTGATTCATGTGTTTACGCAACTTTTGGGCAGTGTGACCAGGCCTTAATATGGGTTATGTCATTCAAGTCTTCTTTGAGTAAAATCTGTGGTAGTGTATGCAGTTTTCAATGTGTAAAATATTGAGTTTGTTTTGCCTCTCCCAAGCATCATGAGAAGACGGTGGAAGAGCGTCAGCAGAGCTTGGCCAAGCTGAAACACACCATTCGACAGAAGCAGCTGGACAACGCGACCCTTGACCGCGAGCTCGAGGAGATGACTGTCATGGTGTCGGAGAGGAAGCACATCAACAACGTCAATGGTAAGAAGTGTGACAAGTACGCTGTGATGGTGGGATTAAAGGTAAAACATAGTTCTGGTATGCCTGCAGAATTGTTGAATTTCGCTCCAAAATACACACACGTATGCCTATAGATAAGAAATGTGTAGAATAACACTGTACTGACAAGATATTCATTGGGTAACAATGAAAATGCAAAATATTACCCAAAAAGGTTATCCAGAGCTGCAATCTCAGAATGGGGTCAGGCTAACTCAGACTAGGGGACAACTCGGCCTCACTTTGATGGCGGGGGCCAAGCTGTCCCTCTGGATTGTACAGTGTTGTACTATGGGAGCACTTTGCGCTCTGGCTGGTCGCAGTTATTGGCCAATAATGATAATAATAATAGCTGGTTTTTTATATAGCGCATTTCACACACACTTCAGGGTTTCAATGCGCTTTACAGACTATTATTACCCCGGTCACTGGATACATTATTTCCAACCAGCACTAACAGTGCTCATTCTCCACTCCCTGGGGAGCATTCCAGCCAGTCGCAGCCATTTTACAGGCGCGCACACGGCCAAGGTGATACAACGTGCGCATCAAAGAATCTCTTTGGCGTGCATACAAAATGAACATGCGCCTATGATGTATAAAATTGCTGCTTGTAAATGCATGTCAATCTCTTTGCTACGTGTAAATTGTCTGAAATAGGGCTGAGTTGTCCCCGAGACTGAGTTAGTCTGGCTCCTTCTGGAATAAAAGTCGGTACACCTACTTTTATTTTTGATCTCAAAATACTCCAAAACAACTCATGATTGCGGCAAATCGCGTCAGCCAGGTAAGTTTCTTGGTAGACTCTTTCAATATATTTCAGGCAAATAAGAAATGGCGCATGGCGGGTTCTCAAACCCTTACCAGAACTATGTTTTCACTTTAATTGTTGTAGTCTCAAATGTGTGTTCCTTGGGGTTAGGTGGCCAAATTCTTGAATTTACAAGATGACTCTACTATCATGCCTAAGGAGGTTGTACTATCATGCCTAAGGAGGTTGCTTACAGCCCATGTTCAGTGATATAAAGTGACAAAAAAATATTTGGTTGATCTTGGAAATGACATCAGTGCAATTGTGCAATATACTCTTTGCATCACATGGGGAACATTTCATGAAAGGAATAAATGTGGTATGATGGCTTCTCTCTTTAAAAACAACAACAACAAAAAAGCGTTGATCCCATATGGAGTACACCCCACTTCAAAATCAGAACTGCTGCATAATACGTGTACTGTAAAACATTGCATCTTTGCGGTGTGAAATTTTTGCAAATTGGAGCGGTGGCCATTTTTAGGGCATGAAATTTTTGCAAAGTGCCTGTGGCAATCAGTCCATATAGTGTAGACATGAACTTCATGTGCGTAATTTTGTGAATTTTGGCTCTGTCCAGATTTGCGAAATTAAAATGCATGCGAACATTCCTCGTTTTACAGCATGTTGAATATAAAATGGTATTCAAAGCTTTGCCAATTGATGATGTTATGGATGGCATTACTTCAGACTCAGAAATTTTTTTATTTCATACAAGGTGATTAAAGCGTTTAGTGACAGGCAACATAGACTGTAGTGTCCGTCTTTTGTCACACTTGTTGTATTTCTTTTTTGTTCTCGCTGTTTTACTCTCTCCAGCGGCAGCTAAAGCCAGCAGCAGCGGTTCCGAGAAACGCATGCAGGACATCGTACAGCGACGCAAGCTAGTAGACCTGGCCAAGGCTCAGGCCCAAGAAGTAGCCGTGCTTCGGGCCGAGGTGGAGCGGCTCCGCATGCGGACCTTCCCGGCCCTGGTGCAAGTGGAACGGTAGACAGAAGAAGCAGAAGCAGAAGAGAAGTGCTTACCAATCAGCTCACGTACCTCTTCCTTCTCTTCATTTGGTCCACTCATCATCCAAATTTCCTGATTTGCTGAAAGTCTGTGCGATAGTCTTGTGTCAGACAAAGCCTCCAGTTATATAAGACTTTTGAGTACACCCATCAGAACACCGACTGTATTCAAAACCTTGATTTCTATCACAAATGATCTCATGCCGAGATGAAGAAACAAAGATATAAAGTCGTGAAGAAAGTCACACCTTTTAGTCCCCAAACACATCTGATATACAATATGACATAACAGCCCCATTTTATCAAAAGATAAAATTGATTTTAAATGCCTGTCACTAAACACTTTAATCTGGAGGAAACCACCTTGTATGAAATAAAAAATTACATTTCCATAGTACACAGGCTGCCATATACTTATAATAGAAATCAACTTTATAATCAATTTTAACTCTTCATAAAACAGAACCAGGTACATATGGAGGAATAATTTGCACATCTAGTACACTACCTACCAGAATATGTATGATAGGAAACAGTATTAATGTCATGTAGTGATATCACTAATGATATTAGCCATGATGCAAATAATGTACAATGTATGTTTAATTGATTGACTGTGAAACACAATTTTGTTTGGTTTACACCACAAGAACTACGGCAAGAAGAGACACTTTCGATAAAAGGTCCAATATTGTTGTTAATTTTTTAGTGAAATTGCGGTGATACTTGGGTTTGTACAGAACCACTCACTTGCAGGAAATGAAGAAAACGGCAAGAGACCCATATGATATACAGTTAAACTTGCATAAGTCGATCTTCTCGTGACTGAGCAAAACACATCGACTTAGGCGATTTTCGACTTGTGCGTAAGTCGAAAAAAATCGACTTACAGTTTCACCACAGGTACATGCATGTATGTTTAATGTACATGTATGTTGTCTACTCTGGAGCCGAGAGCTGGAGCGGTGTGCCGCAGCACGGGTCGCCCAGCAGGGCCGCGGCTAACTTTGCATGGACAGTGCATTAGTATTGGCACAGGTCCGATTACTTTACACCCTTGATAAACCTTGGGGAAGTGAATATGAACGATATTTGAGCAGTGATTGATTCCAGTTCACCATACCGTGGCTTGAAATGCGTGTAGAGGTGCAGTTCTGATTTACCCGTGCCCGTAACTTTTCCCCGTACTTTCCGCTTTGAAAACTCAGCAGCTTCACCCATTATACCACTCCACTGCACAGCGCTGCAAATGCCAAGCTACATGTACGCTGCAAGCTCAATACTGTACATGTAAATGAACGCATGTGTACTGTACGAACGCTGTACGTACGTAGCGCGACAGCTGACAGGGCTGTACCAGCGGACCTCCAAATACGAAGAGAGTTAAACGATCCCATGCGATCGCTTTGAATTTTGATTTTAGATCATTTTTTTTTTGTCACCTCAAACTCATCTGACAAACAAAATAATGATGAGTAATAAATAATGAATAAAAAATGACAGTGATTTATTACACAATAAAATCTTATTCGACTTAGGCACAGTGAATTCAATGGTTTTTCCGTGAAAGTGTTCTTGGAATTTCATCGACTCGGGCGAGTATTCGACTTACAAAATTCGACTTGTGAGTGAATTAATACACGTACGTCAATGGGGAAAAATCGGGACTTTTTGAAATCATCGACTTACGCGATTATTCGACATATGCGACATCGACTTAGGCGAGTTTAACTGTATATCTGTACCTACTGCTTTGCCACTGTTTCCGTTCCATGGCAGAAGTTCAACAATTTTATTCTTTCACTCAGTCTTTCTTGATGGATAACTGCTTGCTCTGTTCCTTGCACATTTTTCAAACCTTTCATGGCATCAAGGGATTGACACACCCACAATGATACACAGCTCACATGAAATCTTTGCTGATTCAACTACATGTAGGCCTACCAGTGACAATCCACTGGCACTACCAATACATATCTAGGTGCAGTATTAATTTGTGATGGAAATACTCGTAAGGGGAATAGTTTGATTTCATCATTACATACATCACTCCAAAGACACCTTGACAACTTTGCACATTCAACCTGATTTACTGATGATCCGTCCCAGTAGTGATTTCTTGATATGTTCATACTGTATAATTATGATATACATGTATACTATGTTGTACCTGTATATATATACAAGTTGTATATTGTGGTGGAGAGAGATGTGTTGGCTAATGTTTTCCTATATGCTTGTAGGAACATTTCTGAATGTTTCATAATGTGTGACTAAGAATAAATCTATTATGAATAGCTGTACAGTGTTTTATTTTATATGAAGTGATATCTAAGAATAAGATGGGTTCCGTTTTGTTTATGATTACCTTTATTCTTGGAATAAATGGATCGTTTTCCATAGCATCCATCCATGAAGAGTAGCAGTGACCATTTTCTTTGTAAAAGTGCACACAAGATGTTTGAATGAATGATTGTCAACCTAAATAGCATGTGTGTGTGTTGTTGGTTTGTTTGTGTGTGTGTACAATATATCTTGAGGCACACTCTATGGGTAGTAATTTTACATGTATATGTGCAAGGAGTTAGAATGGCGTGTTTGTAGGAGAGCATGTTCATAATGGATGTTATGTCTCAATTTGTGTCTGTGTTCACAAGATGCTTATAGAAAAGATGAAAGAACACAGGTCGTTCATAGACAAGGTACGAGTGTGTGTGTGTTTTTGTTGAAAACTAAGGAAGAAAGCAGACACAGATGCTATACATTTTCAAACTTTTTCATGTTCAAAATTAAGTAGATTACAACGTATGTGAGGACTTCACTTTTTTACATCTTTGCATACTACACAGACAAATCATATAACAAGCATTCTACATTCATGTAGTTCATCTAGAATGGTGACAAAAATTCAACGTCAAAGTCAACTTTTGTCGAAATGCTTACACATTTCTTGTTTCTTTGAGCTCTACACGATGCTAATTAATTGTGCACTTAAATGATTTCTGATGTAAACATTTTGAGTCATGAGCACTTGAACATTGAAACAGCATCTCAAGAACTTTTGACATTGTACATTGTATGTAATAGACAAAAATGTATTTTTTTTTTTTTTTTTTTTACCTCTGACTGAATGCCCCACTGAATAGTTATGGGAGCTTTTCAGGGGAAATGGTTTCTTTCGGCCTGTTTTGTTGTTTATGTGATATGATTTGATTAATTATGAGTTGGTTCAAGATAATGATCATACTAAAACATTAACAAGCTCTGATACATAAATGATAAGGCAATGATGCTACATGAAATCAAAATGATTACAAAACTACAGATGATAACTTTGTAAAAAACTGATAACAATGGTAATACATGTAAAACATGGCAAGCTCTGATACATAAATGATCAGGAAATGATGCTACATAAATTCAAAATGATTACAAAACTACAGATGATAACTTTGTAAAAAACTGATAACAATGATAATACATGTAAAACATGGCAAGCTCTGATACATAAATGGTAAGTGGACAACATAAAATACAAATGATTGTAAAAGCATATAATAACTTTGTAAAACGCATACAGTATTTCATAATGGCGTAGAAAAGAAGGTGGGATTGTTATAATTCATCTAGATTTCACAAACCAACAAAAAAGCCTATAGCACATGCCTCTTTAGCGATGGCTTGCATATTTGTTTGTATGCGTGTGCCTGCTTACAGGTGCATGTTGCCTGTAGTTGATAGAATCTAGGGAGTGTTGTAGGACAATGGATGGAGGTGCAATGGGGAATTTGCACCTCAGACCGAGATTAACAAAAAGGTGAAAATATAAACAAACGGCTGGATAAAATTGCATTTCAAGGAATGTGTTGCCTGTGGACACACTTAGCATGCCTGTATCATTGGTGTAAGAACCTCGGGGAATTTTTTAGGAGTATGGATTGTGGGGAATTCCCACCTCAATGTTCTGATAGAGACAAAAAAAAAATTACATGTAGAAACAACATGTACAAACAAACTGCTAAATAATGGTGTATAATATGCAAAGTACAAGGGAACGTGCATGATATAAAATTGGAACAATGTCTTATGATACAAAAATGAATGACAAAAAGATTCACAGTCTGATCAATGCGTCAGACAAAAATACACTAGTTAGTAGCCTTACAATAACACACATGTACATAACCCATTACATGAAATCTATGGAAAATAGTGTCAGTCATGGGTTTTATTTTATTTTGTTTTGTTTTTGTCCTAGTCACATGAAACAGAGTGACATGCAATATGACACAAACCCAATGTTTTCAAAATTATTGTCTCCATCAAAATTGATCTAAAATTTGTTGCAAGTTACATTTTCCAGTCAACTGATATCGACCAAATGACAAAATCTCAGGTCAACACACAGTCACTCAAGAGGTCCCTTCACTTTCAGTGACTTCTAATACAGTATTCATCGCATAATCGGGACAGGTTGGGAGTAGCAAACACGGCCCCTTTAAGCGGGGTGCCCGATTTCGCGATGAGCACTCACCATACACTAACGGCATACGACATGTACATGTAGTGCACACACACGCACACACACACACACACACACACACACACACACATGCATATACACATTGTACTGTACTCTATACTTCGGCAGATTTCCTTTCTGCATGGCAAAATATGTTACAACTACAACTACATCAGAATATACAGTCTCAAAGAATATACCAAATACAATGCCAAGTCAATTGGCTGTGACAGCTGCTGATTGGCTGTTCCATAGCTGATGCCCTAGTTACTGCAATTACTGAAACTTACAGTATGGAAAGCTAGGCACCTTATTAATGAATTGGACACCAAAACTCTGAAACATATGTACAATGAATACAAAAACTCACAAATCAGACCCAGTCAATTTTAATTCTGATCCATAACGCTACTATCAACTGCACTCAAATTGTATCCAATTGTCGCCAATATGGAAATATAATGAGCAAACTACCAGTATCCTACTGGGATTTGGTGACCGACTAACAAGGTGGTTTTGACTGCATTATGATGTTTTCGAACATTTAAAACAATTATGAGTCTTCACACGATAAGTCATGCAGTTACTCTGAACAAAAAATGTTTGAAAAAAATTTATCTCTTAATTTTTGTAGGCACTCGTTTTTAAACAGAATTTATCAGTGAAAAATTGAGCAAAGGATATGGGATTCGATTAGAGCATAGAGCATGCCAGGTTATTATGGCGCGCCAGAGGGGGGAATCAAATATTTATGTTCGACACCAACTAAAAAACCATTTCATCAAGTAAAATTTCATTCAACAAAAATATATTCGACAAAATATATATTTGATAAAAGATATATTCAATAAAATATGTGTTTGACAAAAATATATTCAAACAAAATATATATTTGACAAAAAATATATAGGTTTGACCAAAATATATATTTGACAAAAATATATATATATTTCACCAAAATATATTTGACCAAAATTATATTTGACCAGATATATATTTGACCAAAAATATATTCGACAAAATATATATTTCACCAAAAATATATTTGACACAAAATATGTTTGACCCAAAATATATTTGACCAAAAATATCTGACGAAAATATATTCGACAAAATATATTCATTTCAACAAAAATATATTAGACCCAAAATATATTTTGACAAAAAGTGTTTTACATACATGGCTTTCCATACTTTCGAAAAAAAAAAAATCATTCGATGAACGAAAAACCATTCCATGAAAATACATTTCATGAGCTGAAATACGTTTCATGACAAAATACGTTCGACAAAACGAGTGCGCAATATTCGCTGTGTACCAAGCTGGCCCATGCGACTTGTCTACATGCAGCGCAATACGTACGCATGCATACACTGCACGTGTACCATGCATAGCACACTGTCACTACATACAGCTAGCTAGCCCGTCATCGGCGCGGCGCAGCCGCTGGCCGCCGCGGTGGGATGCTCGATCGAGTGGTGGGTTTTGAGCGCGGTAGCTATCGCGATTTCGATGTCGATCTAGCTCAAGACTTCACGCATGGGCCATGGGCTTCCACTGTTCTGAAAGTGGGAGTAGGAATGATCCCGCCATGGCGTTATGCAAAAGATTCAGCACAGTTTAATCTCCGCCATTGCCAGTTGGCGAGGGCGAGATCGGGATCAGGTCGTGGCCGTGGCAGAGCAACATCAGCGGTAACCGCATGCAGCAGCGACCCCAACACGTTACTGGTTACAGCGCCCCGCGCCGGGGATACATCATCACAATACAAATACATATAGTACTAGTATTTCATCAGCACATCATCACTATACAACCAGCTATATAGCTCATCACTATACAACCAGATACATACTTCATCACTACAACCAGATACTTCATTTGATGAATCTTCAAGTCTGATTGGTTAAGAATTGGGGCATACAGTCAGCAATTACCTGTAGTTCCCACAGTACCCAAACTGACCCATATTATACTAAACTGCCCTCTTGATTTGTGGCAGCACATTCATATGCACATGTGGGGTAAGCACTTGGCTTCAATAGTGAGAGAGGTGAACAATATCCAATATGATTGCAATGCACGTGAAATGGCAGCGCAGATGTGTGAATTGGCTATCCAAGAGCTATTGCCATCAACCTACTAAATTTTCATATACAATTTTCTTCATTATGTAATACATGTATGTACAGATATGAACTGCTTTTCTTCAAGGCAGTTGTTGCTATCGGTGCCCCTGTAAGGTTCCTTGGGTCATAGCACAGAGCCGAGATCCCTTGTAATGATATCAACAATTCCCCGAAGAGCAGTCCATATTTGCACTCTAGGAGATTGTCATTAAAAACTTCCACCTCCCTGCTTCATGTCTGAATAGATGGGAGAAGTGTTGTGTGGTGGTTAGTAGAGGTGCCATTGAACTATGGCAAACATATTCCATATGTAGTATCAAAATGTCAATAAATGTTTGTAGAATATGTTGAAGGAATTGAACTACAGTCAACCTTGCCCATGTTGAATCTATTTGGACTGAAGAAATAGCTTCGATCAGAGAAAATTCAACTAATGAGGGATTAAAACTAATAGAATGTACCGGTATAAAGAGAAGAGGACTTGAGAAGGACCTTTGACTTGGGTGATTATTTGACTTATGCGAGGCCAGCTTAAGCAAGGTTGACTGTATTTTCATTTGTGTTGGAACTTTTGCAGCAGTTATCAAAGAATGAATAAAACTGGATACAAATATAGAATCCATGTTATAAAACTTGCAAGGATGATACACTAATTTCATCACAATCATAGTCATGGATTGAAAAGGAACACATATATGTTATTATGTGCCAAGTTTTTTTTTTTTTTTTGTATGTGAGGGGGTGTGTGTGTGTGTGTTTTCATTTGATTGCTCTTATGGTTTGTTCACTTATAGGTCTCCATACTTTCAACACTGTTATTATTCGAGTACTAGTAGTATGTTGCACTGCATCTTGTATGAAAAAAACAAACAAACACCAAAACCTCTAATTTTGCAGTCATTCACCTGGAGCATATACATTTGTACTGTACTCTTCTGAGCAGCAGTAAACTAATTTGCCCATTCACAATGAACTGGTTGTTTCCAGTCGCACAACTTACAATATATAAAGAAAACTTACAGTTTGTGGGATGGCGTCATTCAGTTGTGTACACAGCTATATGATGTACGTAGTAACTATCTCACTTTTTCAGTCATAAATTTATCTTGTGTATCATTCATCCACTCACGCATTCAATCACTCCTTTCACTTTGTATGCCAAGTTAACAAGGAAAGATATTCATGCCATACCAATCACAAGATGGAAATTTAATTGCAGTCATTAACAATTCTGGACATAAAAGAAATACAAAGTTTATGTAAATAACACTGTATATTCAAATTGGCTTGCCATTATTCAACAAGACAGCTCGCACTGCTGTTGTATGTATTCCACACAACCTACTAAAGAGCTCTGAACCACACTGCTTTCACAGTAGTTTGGGTACAGTCCCTTTGTTATCAGTCCATATTTTCCATTCACAACAGACCCAAGAGATGTCACCTGTAGGCCACACAGTTTTGGGGGATAAATTGTTTCCTGTCATGAATCGCCCACTTATGGCCAGAAGTAACAAGATTTCAGAGGCTGAACTTATTTCACAGATGAGCCAGCAGGCAGTATTTCTAACATTATGGCATTGTTATTTCATGTTACTGAGTAAGATCTGAATATTACTGAGTACATGTATTACCAGGTAAAATGTGTATGCTTACCGTTATGTTGTAAAAGTTGCATCGCAGATTACAATTTGCACTGAAATAACCCCCATATTTCTCCTGTTGAAACATGAGAGATATTGAAACATACATTTTCTTCATCAGACACTCACAGATAAAACATAATAACATATGATAACCAATAATTACAGTATATAGTGCCTTTTCAAAAAAGACTTGAAGCACTTCAACAATTACAACACTGATCCACTTACAATGTAACATGTAGGGGGCTCGTAGGCATGGCACATCCAGTCAATATTTGAAATATTACACTTTGAAAAGTCGCAAGTAATTAATGCAGGTTTGATTCATTTCAGAAGGGATCTTTCTTTTCTATCAAAAACAGATCCCTTAACTTCCAAGCTTCAATCATATTTCTTACATGTCATGTGGTTGAAGCTTCTCTGGCATTGCCAGCTTAATGCCACAGTCAAGGTGTCACAAATTCCAATCTTTCAAATTCATGAAATCAAATTCCAATTTTCTACAATCTAAATGAGGCAATTGGCACAAATGTACATGCCTTGTCACATATCTTTTTTTTTTTTCTATATTTTTCAAATTCATTTCATTTCAGTCTCACAATAATTAATGAATGCTAATTTTGAATGGCAAGTACAATGCTTCTGCTCTGAAATTATGCTGTATACTGTAAACCTGTTTCAATCAGAGGGGGCAGAAATTTGCTTACGACACGTTAGCCTTAACCCAATGAGGACTGACTGATTTTGCGACAACAAGCATTTCCCATAGACACCTGCCCTAGTATACTCCGACTGGTTCTCAATTGGTTAAGAGGAAACTCTGTTAAGCCAGACTTGAAGCACCTCCAGACATAAAGATTCTTACTCGCAAGTGGTACATGTACACTGATCTTTGAAGGCACTGAATAACACATAATAAAATTCTTGTTAACATGAAAACTTGGCTTACACCAGTCTACTGTCAGCCGCCATTACAGGACAAAGATCATCAATGTAAAGTATTGTATCATCCAATGAAGTCCCATTCTCTGAGTATGGCTACTGCACATCAATAGTTTATACAGGATCCTGCTGTGTACTTCACTGTGAAAACAACCTACAAACAATCACAGTTAACATGATACAGACTACAACTGTGTCAAAGATAAGGTGGGTCTGAAAGTCAAGACTACACACAAGGCCTTATGAACATCAATGCTGAACTGTTACCACATGCTAGTATATTATTCTGTATGTACAACTTTAATAAAGATGTGGAGTGTAAAACAGATGCACCCATCGTGTCACTGACTTCATTTGTATTTCCAGTTCCAGTGTATATTGTAAGCAACTTTGTTCAAATTTGTCAATAAACAAAACTATTTCACATTGATCACTTAAATAAACAGGATTGAAGTCAACATCCCTTTAAAATTAACTCTGAGACAAATAGAACTATGCAGATATTCATCAGTCTAGAGATACCACACAATTACACTTGCTGTAGGAAGTCTTTAATATTAGAATCTCAGATAAGCTGGAAAACATGATCAAGAGAGGCACTCCTGTATGGATTGTACATTGCTAAGTAATTGAAAAATAAAAACTTTATAAGACCAAGGAGGTACTAGTACCTCCTTGATAAGACGATAATTTGTACATTTACGAATAATTTCTGAATCCAAAAATAAGATTCATATACACTCAACAACACTGACAAACAGACAGACACACAATAAAAACTCACACACCTATGAAGGAACTTTGTTCACAATGTGTACTAAATCACATTTTTGAACTAAGGAAAACCCACTAGAACTTTAGAATCGACTGAGAGCCAAACACTATCAATTCTGTTTATGGTCTTCCAGCATTATCACAGCCAATGTGAAAAACTGAATGTGGATTTTTCTTCCCAACACCAGGATGTAAATCCTGCCTTTCCACTGTAAATCTTACTGTTTTCAACAATCTACATATGGCAGTTTATAGTTTACAATCAGGGGTCCTTCAGCTCATATCATGTAATCTAACAATGTAAGTACATTTCAATTGGACCACAGTGATCAAATTAATCTATCATAAAATTTCATTCAAAGTTAAATGGTGCAGTATTTCGAGATATTTACATTGTAACCTCTGGCAATTTAAAGAGTCATGAATACTGAGGAAACACCACAGACAGTATTTTTGTACTGAGCAAGGTGATATCCAATATTCTTACAGAGCTAGACCTGCTCATAATAAAGAGGATAAAATGGGTTTACCCCTTGCATAGAGACTATAAAATCTCTATCCCATTAAAAGTGCTATTCATTGGAGTGGGTAAAAGGAAAGCGATGGAAGGTTAATGGCAGGATGATGTCACGGTTTAGGGACAATATGAAGAATCATAGGAAAATGATGTGATGTCACATTAGTGTCATGATGATGTCACAGTGTTTGGTGATGATATCACAATAATGTGAGAATGATGCTATGATGTTATAAAGGTATAAGAATTATGTCTTGATGACAATGACGATGATGATGATGATTTAGTCTTATTCATAGAGGGTAGCCACTTTAGTGATCTTTGCACTGTTCTCCTTGTGGTTCCTGTTCACATTCATGAATGTAATTCAGCTATCAGGATTCTGTCATGATAATCTAATGATGATGATGATGTGAGGATGTCATGTTGATAATGAGCTGGTGATGTGATAGGGATGTAATATTGTCATAAAAATAATACAAACATTATTATGATGTCATGATGACTGAGGATGTGACATAAACACATTGAGTGGATTAGACATTGGAATGATTGGCAATGAGCCATATAATCAATCTTTCGCCTTCCCCTAACATCATCAGCTATCAACAAAAAAAAAAAAAAAAATGGCTTGACTGAGAGTGATGGGTTGACATTGGTATTGGTATTCCTCTGAGTAACCAGTGCTATATAACTTGCAAATATATCAAAGACGATTCTGACAGAGAATGTCATCACAACTATGAAATCTGTATGTTTACTTGGGAAAGGGGAGGGAGAGAACTAACCTGAATTCAATTTCATAGGGGCATGATTTGTTTTGTCCCTTTAAGCAGCATTACACATTAAAATGTTCTTGTCATCTTATCATCATACAAATCTGTAACTGCTGAAAGACTGCAATAGTGCAGATGAAAGAGTTGGCATTCATGTACCAATTGCAAAATTTCAAATACATGAAATCAAATGCTACAGATTCAAGAAATGAACTAAATATAAATGCATTACTCAATACTGGCAACCTTCATCATCAATAAAAACCATTATCAGTCATAATTGTTTAAAGTAAATGCCCATTATAAGAACCATGAGAAACACTTAAAGGGGAAGGCTAGTAACTGATCAGTGGGAATCAGTGGAAATGCTAGGAGATGATTGTTCCAATCATTATGGGATTCATTCAAGAGTTCATTGTATATCTATTGTTGTGTGAAAATGATTTGCTTCAGAATGGTCTCATATTCAAGTAATGTGCAGTTTAATGCTTCCAAGTTAGCGTCCCTGGTCAGTGACGGAGCATTAATCTGCACATTACTTGAATATGAGACCGTTCTGAAACAAATCATTTTCACACAACAATAGATATACAATGAACTCTTGAATGAATCCCATAAGGATTGGAATGATCATCTCCCAGCATTTCCACTGATTCCCACTGATCAGTTACTAGCCTTCCCCTTTAAATATAAAACCTTGTGCAAACAGGAACACTTCCATAAGGCAAAAAAAAAAAAAAAATCATTGTATTGGCGTAACCCGCCCGACCCTAGAAAACCCCCCGACCCTGAACTTTTCACACACACAAAAAAGGAAATACATCGTTTTTACTGAGAGAGGGCGCGATACGGGTTTGCAAATTATCAAAAACAACAACAACAACAACAACACCTGGTGTCGGAAAATGGCCGTGCAGTACAGCGTGTTGGCGACTGATAAGTCCAGTTCGAAGATTTTATTTAGTATTATTCAGAGAATCGATTTGTCAGTGGCGCTGGGTGATTTAGCCCAGGAATTTCTGACCGGTATGTCATGACGGCTTTTAAACTGGTTATATAACAAATTTTTGGATGCAACAGACCCTCTCTATCGAATGGGGTTTCGTTAAATATGAGTTTTACACCTAAAATACAGGTAGCAGGTACAATTGTACACAGTCTTCACTTATTAATGACTTTCACTGAGTATACCCAACCAAACAAATGTCCGTGCACCAGTACATGTATGAAGATTTTGACAGATTGAATGCGTCAGAAATACTGCAAAACCACATAAGATTCCTGCCAAGTATCAATGAGACCATCGTCAGGTCAAACAAGTTCAAAATCACACAGTTGCTTGATGATGTGACGCCGACTCAACCGCCGATGACCCTACTTTTAATCTCCGGCACAACTAAGACAGAGGAAGTCAGCATCACCAAGAAACAGATATCTGAAATGAGCAACAAAAATCAGTCAAACGAGAGTAAGTCATTAAAAGGAGTTCTATGGAAAAGAGTAAAACTGTGCCTGATTGCCCCTCTAATTAAACAGACATGGAAGTCATTGTAGTGCATTAGACATTAAATTAGTCAATTATACCATCCAGTCAGCAGCCTATGAAACCAAATATACAGCATTATTTTCCTACAAATATCTTATAAAGTGAAAAAAAAGTATAAGAAACCTCTAATTTTCTCAAAACATGAAGCAGAGCAGAATACAAGAAATCCTACAGAAGTGCTGAGGTTTAGTTGTGAAGAAGTACAATCATAATGACAGATGTTTTACACATAGTTAACTCATTCAATTTTTTTGCTTTTAAAGGACACATTTGTACACATTAGCGTACAATGGGCAATAATTTTACAATGTGTACAATTAACAATTAGCCTGTGATATTCAAATGACGGCCCTTGGTTTCAACAATAACATGGCAAAAGTGTGCGAATACACCAGTGGGATGGGAGAAGGGGAGGGAAGTTCATGCCACACTCACCTTATACTGACAGTGCTTCCATCTGGAATATTTCCTGTAGTGGTGGGAAGTAGATAACCAACATCAGTTACATCTTGAAGGACAGCTAACCAAGGCATGATCTGCATGTTTGACAACATTACTTATCAAAATTATCACTCATTACTTTATGTTGAAACGTACTGACAAAGTCTGTACACAATTGAGTAATTTCATCACCAGTGGTGCATCAGACAGTATGTATGGTCTTGTATTCATACATGTATGCTACACGTCTTTTTATGACTTTGTCTGACGCAGAGAAGGCTGAGGCAGGATTGCATCTAATCGAGAGGAGCAGTCATTATTACAGTGCCATCTGGACTGCTTGACAGGCACAAGTTGATAAATCCCAGCTCAAGATAGTATCATGCTTGTCCTTATACTCTGAAAAGGCTTCATGGAGCAAAACAATTCATTGCATACTGTATGTGAAGATGAATGCTGCTACTGCATGTACTAATATACACAGCCAAGTATCTATAAAGACAATGGATAAATCTAATCAAATCAATACATGCATCATTATCTAATATTACAATCCGCATGACAAAGCATCTGACAGAAGATAGCTTGCTAAATGCACTAATGTTATCACTCGGCACAATGTAGCAAGGGCATAATATTACAATTATGTAAAGGAAGAACTTGACCAATATTAATAGAAATGTGTGTACAGTCATGGACAATAAAGGGAGCACTAACCTCTCTCCAGAAGACCCAGAGGATCCCCACGACGATGATGAGGGCAGACATGACTACATAAATAAGAAGAGGTCTGGTGATCATGGGGTCACGAACCTAACGAGGAGGCTTCCTTATTACATCCTTGTCCAATGGCTCCACTCCGAGACTGGACAGAGGAGTGGGGAGAGAATGAAACATTATCATACAGTAATGTGAACTACAGAATGCACAATTTTTTTTTTTCATGTCAGTATTTGTTCATTATCCATCTTTGATAATACATGTATACACACTCTTTCTTTCTTTTTTTTAAAGAATGAACATATATTTGTCCTTTCTTCCAAATTAACAATAAAATCTGTAGCCATATAGACAGAAAGGATTTCTGGAAACAACATTAATGTGTAGAGTAGAAATAGTTGGCGTCCAGACTTTCCAATAAGAAGGGTCACAAAGAGAAGGAGAGTGGCATACAAATGAGACTTCGAAACACTGCTGATTTGAGAGGTATTGATTTTTACTTTTACAAAATTATTTTCCCCATGACTGAAGAATTATAATGGTACTCACTAAGATGCTGCTTTAGCCGATGAAAAGGTAAAATGAAATATTTTGAAACCAAAGCTTTAATGAGGTTCAAAGATATTTGCTTGAAGAAATTTGATTGATTGATTGATTAATTGATTGATTGATTGACTGATTGATTGATTGTGAATCTTCATGCAGAGTGGCCTGATTAGACTGAATCAGAATAATGACTGCACTGCCGGCATAATTGCCCTCCCCCTTCAGAATACTCTCAGACCTGCTGATGTGTGCACATTGTGGCTCACCCTTGAGCAGGTGGTCCTTCCATGATGACGTTGATCCAAAGGCTCTACATGGCATTGAGTGGGTTGGGAAACCTCATGATGATGGATAGGGCTATCAGGGTCCAAGGCAGCTATGCTCCTACCAACACAGAGAAACAAACAAACAAACAAAATCATATGTTGCAATCTATCTTCATAGATCCTTCACTTCATACTTTTGCATAATCATTAATGTGTCCATGCAAATTGGTCATTACGGGATAAGTTTTCATCAATAATTCAAATTTCAACTGATTTCTTGCAAAGTAGAAATCAATACATAACCTTATCACAATTTGTATTCATGTTTGTTTCAATCAAATTACAAATGATTATAAATGATTACACATATTTACATCATATTTGTTATTAAGGGGTCATTTTCAATAAGACTACGTTGTGCTTCTCATGATTTCTCCATTATCATATTTGACACAGTGCATTTTTGTTTGTTTGTTTGTGTTTTTAATACAGATTTTGTCAACCAATAATGAAAGTGAAAATGAATGAGATGAATGAATGAAATGGATGAATGAATAACGTTTGTTGGAGAATAAGCATCAACCCATTTCAATTCTTCCGTGAAAACACTGTTTAGAGTCTTTAATGCCTATATTTGAATAATTATTCCACCATACAATTATTTTGAACGGAATGAAGTATACAATCTTTCGTTTTTGCCATGCAGAACTCAATTGAAGCAAAAATAGTGAACCATTTTAGGCCAAACATTTTCGTGTGTATTCCAATTTTGCAAATTTTGTGAGATCAAAGAGTCACAAAATCAAAATACATGTACATGCAAAAGTTCCTGTTTACACTGTATGCACTGTATGCATTGAATTCAAGTGGCATGCTGAACTAGAAATGTCGCTAAGGCGACTGGTATGCCTCCGCCATAATGCATGATTCTCCTAATAGGTCTACTGTACATGTGGACAATGTGTGATTACATTTTCACACAATTGGCAAAATATCAAAATAACAAGTTTGTCACAAATGTGTTGAATATTCACCTTCCTTGACCTAAGTTTAATTGGATGAATAGGAGAGTATGCATTTGGGGATTTAAGGACTTTAACTTGACTTTGCCCATTCATAAGTTTATGCATTGAGCACTTTTCAAGGTATGGAGAAAAAGTGCAATTTCTGTATTGAAAAGTACATTGTTACCATTTTCAGCTGGCCTTTGACCGTAAAATTCATAGGATAATCACTGTCAGGCAGAACATGCATAAATATGTAGAAAGTTTCAAGATACCTTGAGCCACTTCTGAGATATGGAGGAAAAAGTTAGTTCAGCACTTTCCCTTGATCTTTGACCTTTTGACCTTTAAGGCAAAAAAAAAAAGAAAAGAAAAAGTTTCCAGAGAATCTCTATCAGGTTATACATGCATACACCAAGTGTAAAAAAAAAAATAATAATCCCGCTGGCATTGCATAAATATGAGGGAAATAGTAAAATGTTGAAGTGTTGCCCTTTTCTTTGGCCCCTGACCTTTGACCCCATGAACCCTAAATTCTCTAGATAATCATTGTCAGTCAGTACATGTATATATGCTATGTTCCATGAAGATACCATGAACAATTTCCAAGTTACGGACAAAAAATATTGTTACTTGACCTTTTGACCTTTGACCTTTGACCTCATGACCCCAAACTTCCACCAGAGAATTTTAATTGGGTAATACATGTATACATTAAGTTTTAAGAAAATATCTTCAGGCATTGCATAGATATAGTGGAAATAGTGAAATTTTACGTATTTGACCTTGACCTTTTGACCTTTGATCTTGAGCATGTGCACCCAAAAGTTGATAGGCACAACTTCACCCCCTAATACACATACATGCCAAGTTTCATTACGATACCTCAAAACGTTTTTTAGTTACGCTGTCCACAAAATTCATTACGGACGGACAACCCGAAAACATAATGCCTCTGGCACCACTTCGTGGCGGAGGCATAAAAAAAAAAAGAAAAAAAAAAGGCTGTCAGCTGTGATTCAAGAAAATTTCACACTGCAAATATTTCTTGCTTTACAGTATGCACAAAACTACTTCCATTGGGGTGTAAGAACAACATTTTGTGTAAGTAGAGAATAGAGATTGTTAAGAATTGGGTGTGCACTTTTGATTATTGCAACACAAGATAGATACTCTAGAATCTACTTTTTGAAACAAAAATCTTTACAGTATCCTGTCTTCATTTCTTTCTGAATCTACAACTCCTCAAAGATTAGCCGATTGATGTAACTACCTTTATGAGGGTCGTAAAATTTTGATATACACTGATCAGGATCCTCTGATAAAATAGTTATCGCAGCACAAGCATGGCTCCTGTAAGCAATATGTTGATTAAACAGAATTTCCCCACTAGTTAAAGTCAGGGTTAACCACTCTGGAATTGGACTCCAGCTATCACTGGGGTAACATGACTCTCACCTGGTATAGCCATTGAAGACAGCTGCTCTGGTTTGTCCAAAAGATCCACATTCTCTCGACGGAAAGACTTTGACTTGGCACCAGCAAAGTTCCTGAAAGAATACAAGACAAGCTTATCAACAAAGAACATGATACATGTACTACAAAATACCACAAATCATAAGCAATTACATCTGGTACAGAAATCCTATGACCCACCAAACAAACAAATAAACACAAACTACAATAACAGTGAACACATTCTGAACAAGACACTTTTTTTTTCTTTTAATACTGCACAATTTATTCTGACAAATGAAGTATGGAATTGCGACTGATTGACAAATTGCCCCACATCGACGTAAATAAGCGCTGAATTGATCAGTGTTTTAGTAGAAGCCATGATAAAAAATCATGGGCGTACATACTCGAGCAGGATTCGAACCTACGACCTCCTGATCACCGGACAGGCGTCATCTCCACTAGACCACCGAGCTTTCGCCCGACAGCAAGTGTTGGTTCTAATCCTTATAGCATGCAGCGGGTACTGCTTTGTTATTCAAATTCATGAAATTCTTCCGTCGAGATGTTTTCATTGCGACTGATTGACAAATTGCCCCACATCGACGTAAATATCATGGCTACTACTAAAACACTGATCAATTCAGTGCATATTTACGTCGATGTGGGGCAATTTGTCAATCAGTCGCAATGAAAACATCTCGACGGAAGAATTTCATGAATTTGAAGAAGTATGGAATTGTTTGCTTGATTTTCTTCTGAACTTAATAATCTATGCTTTATAATAAGGAGCTACAGTGTCAAACCTTGGCAAAACCATCACTGGATCAATAGAGATCAACACAAAGTGACTCACGTCTTCCAGTCCTCTTCTGTTTCCCAGATCTCGTAGACGGCATAGTTACAGGTCCCCTCATGGCCTCAAACATTCTCACACTGTAGCTGCCATTGTGTATTAGTGGAAACAACAGAAATACAATGCATGACATTACTGGGTAAATACTGTATACCTTTTGGAACATAATTTTATCAACATATAATAAACTTGATGTTGAAAAGATGAACTGAAATGTTTCCAATTAGTACCATATTGATGTACCGGTACTTGTTTCAGGTTTCTCTAGGTACTGCTATTACAGTTTGCCTACAATATATTTAGAGGCATATATATTGTAATTCTGCAAGGGGGAAAGCAATGATAAATGATGATGATGATGATGATAATCATGACTAGAAACATCATTTTCATTATTCAAGTAATAACAACAGTGATAATTCATCATGAAAATTTTATTATGATCACTACCATCACTACTTTATTATGCCTAATATTACTAGCTTTGAAAAAACACACCAAATCACTATATTCCAAGTTTATCACAAAAGTAAAAAACATTCACAATGGGGCATAAAGTCTTGACTTCCTAAACTTCATCTTTGAAACTTTAGTTTCAACACACACACACACACACACACACACACACAAGCACACACACACAAATAAATAACAATAAAGAGGTAAAATTTGAACAACAATTTTCAAACAGTACAAGTACTTGACTAAGTTAGTACTTGACTGGATTAGGCATCCAGAATTCTGCTCTGTTGAAAGATAGGGATGGCTGTTTATATCACCTCCTCTGAGAATTGTTCATTCAGCTTATTCAATCTCATAACTTTCCATAAGAAACATCACATTCATAGAAGAAAAAAAAAAGAAATAAAGTCAATTTTCCTAACTCTGTGATTAGTATAATATTACTGAAGCACTTTCCATTCAAAATATCACACCAGTGGGAATCTAGCAATGAGGACACGATGTCTTACCTCACCTTGCTCACACATCCATCATCTCTTCCTGCTGCATCAACGTATGTCCTCACGTTGTCACGGAAACTTCATATTCTTCTCCTCCTGTGCGGCGAACTACCTGCCGACAATGAATGCCTGTGGAGAGTAATTGTGATCGCGTGAATAACTGCAGTCAGCAACGCGCTGTCGTAATGATACTGACCTGGGACCTGTGTGACAGTAACTCTAATTGTTAGTCTCATGGGGTGGGGGGGGGGGGGGGAGAACAACTAGCAATCTATATTTCATGATGAGTTACACATTACTCCAGGTTAGAAGGCATATAACCTTGTTTTTTATGATGTCTATGATGATCCCCCTTATTTAAAAGCCACCGTAATGTGTAAAGTTAACATTAGACAGCGTAAGCTGTGAGCGCAAGCAGAAACAACCACAACTAAGTCAACGTTGAATTCAATGCTTCCCCATGTCTCATTTAATTCAAATTTATGTGAGTGACTGGAAATGAGATACTAAGGAATCCCTGAAATTTTGGTGGAATTTGGTAGAGTGAAATTTGAGGTATATCTTCTTGCCTCTTAGATACGATATTGGCTTACTGCCAATACTGCATTACCATTTTACTACCGCCGGAATCTGTCTCTAAGAAGCCCATGACCGACGGCAACGAGAAGAGACAGATCTCAGACAAATTTCAATGGTCGCGCTCTGTCCACACGTAGTGCTCCTCTACAAGTTAGCGTGGATATGTCTTCCTGGACATTTTGCTGACTATAAAACCATACAGATACAGATCTCATCGGTCTACGACAGTTTACCAACCTGGGGTTGCTGAGGCTGAGCCCGTATCCGTAGTGCCGGTGCGGTGCCGGTGGTTGAGCCTGAGCCTATTTACAGTCTCAGGCTGTGGTCTTGCCCTTGGCCTGCTTGATGTTTGGGTTGGAGACCGGATCGTCATGGCAGGCGCTGCCCTAACTATACACAGCCCAGTCGCTGTACGTAGGATATTCGCACAGCGTACCTCCGTCTGGTCGGGCTATTCGTAAACGCTGCCGCTGATGTAACCCCCGCCCGGGGCGGCCGGGCGCTGTACCAGTAACGTGTTGGGGTCGCTGCTGCGGTTACCGCTGATGTTGCTCTGCTCGTGCTAACTTAGTCTCCAAGTATGTCCACGACCGGGCGACCTGATCCCGATCGATCTCGCGCTCGTCATCTCACTGGCAATGGCGGAGCTGAATCTCTTGCATAACGCCATCGAGATCGTTCCTACTCCCACTTTCAGAAGAGACAGACATCGAAATCGCTAATGCTTCGTACCACGCGAGCGTCTAGCTCTCACTGTACCGCACGGTATACGGGCTAGCAAGCGCGCGCGGATGTGCATGCGCATGCAATTTGCAGATTGATGGTGTATACCACAGTGTACACGCAACGACACGTGCAGTGTAAGCTTGCGCTGCGCTGTATTGTCATCGAATGACTTTTTATTTTCATGGAATGATTTTTTGTTCATCGAATGGTTTTTTGTTCATCGAATGATTTCTTGTCGTAAGTATAGAACGCCATGTCAAATATATCTTTGGTCTAATATATTTTTGGTGAAATATATATATTTTTTGTCGAATATATTTTGGTCAAATATGATTTTTGGTCAAATATATTTTTTGTCAAATATATTTTGGGTCAAACATAGTTTGTGTCAAATATATTTTTGATCAAATATATTTTTGTGAAATATATTTTTGGTGAAACATATATATTTTTGTCAAATATATATTTTGTCGAATATATTTCGGTCAAACCTTCATATTTTCTTGTCAAATATATATTTTGTTTGAATATATATTTTATGAAATATATATTTTATCGAACATATTTTTGTGGAATGAAATTTGAATTGATGAAATGGTTTTTTAGTTGGTGTCGAACATAATTATTTGATTCCCTTCTGGCGTGCCATAGGTTATGACAAGCAGTAAATCTTGGTGCTAAAATGCCAGCTAATGTCAGGTCTGAAGTAAGGCAACTATCAGTGCTTTGTTAAAGTTGCTTCTGACGAGTATCTCATTTCTTTTAAGTAGTGCCATGATTTATTCACCTCTAAAATGGTAATTAATTAACATTATTATAATACATTGTACTTTAAATTTCTTCATTTCGTAGTTCAATACAGTAACTGTGAATACCTGGAATGAAAAAGTTTTCAAGTAGGCCCCAGTTGTTTCCAAAGTAACGTGTACTATTCCTCTGTACAGTATATTTATTTTCCCTGCTGTTTAGACTGTATGTTAATGCCTATTAATTTTCTTTGTCACTTTTAATCGTCAAAGTTGATAACTGTATACAATTCTCATCTGAAATGTATTTGAATGTATTGTACTTACGATTTTCCTCATCTAACTGTAGAACCTATATAAGCATACTGCTTTTCTATACATTGTACCATCTCTTCTACAGCGTAAGGAACCCAATCTGTAAAACAGCACTGTTGTAACAGCACTGAGTGGAGTCATCCCTCCGCTTAAGTATCCATTTGTATGTATCTTTGTTTGTACAAGAAGGAAAATGCAGTACAGTTCAACACAATGCAACGCGATCAAGGGGCCGATACATGTGTACATTATAAAGTAAAAGCCTACATGCACTTCTTCTCAAGAAAGTAAGCATGCTACGTATTTGATACAACAACCAACAGTGTAGACCTACATATCAAACAAAATAGGGTTTCAAATACATGTACTACTATGCATGTCATATTTGCATAAAATCAAACCAGTTTTGGATACAGGTGTCAGTGTACAAAATATCTGTGTTAACAGCAGCAAAAGGGAATATTATGTGGAGGGTAAATAGAAAAGTGAAGGAGAGGTTGTTGAGGAAAAGACACCTAGAAATACTATCATGACATGAAAAAGAACATAAATGTAGGAATCTACAGCTGCTCTTGCTATGTTTTGGTGTAAGATAAGCAACTCTGTGTGACTGAAGCAGAGTTGTTTAAGGGGAAGAAGACTCATCGCCATCTTTCTCAGAGAAGACACAAATCTCTCGAGGTGTGCACAAGATGAGGCAGGTTGGATCTGGAGCAGACATAATGATTGATTCGTCTTCACCGACTTCCATCTCCAGATCGGTAGCAATCTCTTCACAGTACAAGAAGGAATTGGTCTCGTACTTCTTGATTGTGACGGAACCTTTATTGTGAAGGTTGGCGATGAAACAGTGTCCTTCCCGATCAAGGGTACCGAATCGCCGAGTGTCAGGTTGGTGACATGGCAGGTGTCGTTCCTCGACGATCTTTTTCTTAGAGAGATCCAGATGAAGCAGTCGCAGAGTCTCTCCGTCTCTCAGCAGGACCACGGTCGTTCGTCCGTCTGGCGATTGTCCAACCCGAAGTTGAGATGGCTGGTGCTTGAGGTCAAGGGAGATGGTGCCAAGAGGAGATCCATCCTTTGACAGACAATCAAGGTGGCTGCGGTATAATAGCAAAATGTTTCCATTGTGATCAATCGCCACTGAATTTGGTGCAGCAGTATTTGCATCATGTGTTTTCAGTACTCTCTTGGTACATTTGCTTTGGTTGAACTGCTGAGCTGCAAAATCTCCTCTGTTGTTCAGAACAATGATGGTATCTTTCGTCAGAAGGGCCATGTCTTTGATTGGTTCGTGTCCGACACTGTGACTGAATTTTCCGCTCCTCTCGTAGACATCTCCTTGCGGCTTATTCTGGAAGCCAATAGCAATTTTCTTATCCTCCCCCAGGGTGATTACACTGGATGGTTTGGCCGTTCTCCCTTTCCCTTTCAGTGGAAACTGTTGCATGGACCATTCTCTGACATAGTTAATCATTCCCACTTGGACATCAGTTTCTTGAATGCTTTCAAAAACGACTTTGCTCTCGAGTTGAGTGATGCATAAGTCAGTGTTAATGGGCGTGTTTGACAATTTTTCCTTGTTGCCCAAATAATTTTTGCACATAGCCTGATAATGATATAATAAGTATTGTTCATCGTCGGGATCAAGGCAACTTTGAGCCTTTTCATTCAATTTATCAATCAAACACATTGCTTCCGTATTCATTTTAGTTTCACTTTCCAACGTGGATTTAAATTCATCTTTGATGTCATGCAATTTTGTCTTCATCTCCATTTCTCTTTTTCCCAACTCTCTCCTGACCCTGGCGAAGGCCGTGCCGATATCATTCTCCACGTTATCGAAGCATTTGTCGAGTGTTCGTTCTTGCTCTTCTTTTTCTGCTTGAAGACGTGTCATAGTGCTCTTGCCCCAATCAAGGTAATCCTGCAAAATAATCTTCCTCTTCCTTACAGCCTCTTTAATCGGAAGCACACAGTGTTTATGGAGATCTCGATGATTCCGCATCCCACAATTGCCGCAGATTGCAACCTTACAAGATTCGCAGTAAGAAGTAGCCTTCTGCAACTGTTTTTTCGAGCAGGATGGCGAGTCTTGGATGCAGTCTGCTCCTTGGCATGAGATCATCTTCTTCCTCTCTGATTCGATTTTCTTAATTTTAGCCACCATATCGTTAGCCAATTTATTACTTTGTAGTGTGTTGTACCAACCGTCTCCAAAAGTCAAGGTTGTAACTTTCCTACAAATCGGACAAGTTAATTTTCTGCTCGATGAGAATATCAACCCATTTCCTAGTAATTTACGTATGCATTCAAGGCAGAAGCAATGCTTACATGGTAAAATTTTAGCGTCGTTATAAAGATCTTTGCAAATGGCACACTCTAGTTCTTCGATTAACATTGTCAGAGGATCCTCCACGGCAGCCATTGCGAACAGCCTGCGTGACTCGGCTTCAATGAACACGGAGAGCGAATAACCGGCTCGTCGCTGGTTTGGTTCTTCTGCAGTAGCGTCAGCGAAAATAGCGGAACAAGATACTGAAGCAGAAACGCGACCAGTTGTGTTTGGCAAACAGACCTCTATTATACGACAACAAAATTTACAGATAATTCACATTGCTTCCAACGCTGTCATTTTGTATTGGGAGTTTGGGAGTTTGGGATTCCCCGTCCATTCACGCACTTTGTACTTAAAATCATTCCAAGTTAGTGCAAAGTGCACTTAAACTTACACATGTAGGCTACATTGGTTTGCTTAGTATCTATAAGCGAATCAATGTCTTGTCATAAGCGAATCAATGCCTTGTTATCAATCAATCGATTCATATTTTCCTTATTAACTAATAAATTGCGACATTTTACGGAAATGGTATCAATGGAACTGGAATTTTTGTAAGACGTCTGGGTGAATGTGTTATGCAGCGTCCTACATGAAAGCAAGGTTCATGTAACTGTGACACGATTGGTAAATGACGTTCCCCACACTATTATTCTTATAGCTTCTAGTACCCTGTCTAAATTCGATGTATGCAAATAAAAAATTGTCATAAAAAAAAAAGTAGTGACAAACAGAAAATGCAAATTGCTGAACTATTCATTCATGCTTTTATGACAACTCGACTGGGCATGTGGAACTCAATTCTGACTGGTTTCAGTCAAAGTCAACTGCACAGACTTCAGAAATTCCATGCTAATTATATGGCTGCACGGTTAGTCATTTTACGGAGGGGGAAGTTTTACATTTGCCCCATTTTGCAAGATCTTCATTAGCCTCATTCAAACTTTGAGTTCTTTTGATTGTTTAAAGCGCTGGATGGCAAATCTCCATCCCAAATCTCAGAGCTCCTATATTCAGAGCATATAAAAAAAACCCCAACAACAACAAAAAACAACGTTACACTTTTGAAATTGTTTTTGTGATTATATCTCAAAATGTTTCGGAGATTTTTTCATATTCATGGATGCCCAATAGTCTCATCAATCAAGTGCAATCAACACAACATTTTTTCACGCTTGGCTGAACACTGACGCTCTTTGTCCAGAGTGTGAAAAATAACTTGCGCCAAATTGAAAGAAGATGAAAAATTCAGCCAGCAGTGCAAATAAGTGTTCTAATTTAAACAAATTGCTCTTTTGCTCACAGTTTTGATTATGTTATGATGGTGTTTTTTTTTTTTCTGGCGATTTTCTGTCACATTTTAAATGATTCCATTGTGTTATGGAAGGTTGATTAACAACATCAAGATCTTTTAAGCATAGGCCTAGTTATCACAAATCATGCAAAGACATGTCGAACCCACATGGCAGTCACTCAGTCAAGAAGAAAAGTACAAAATAAATGCATCCTCAGATCATTCAATCAATACAATCAATACAATCAATCAATCAAGCAATCAATAATTTAATTGATCAATCAGTCAGTCACAATTAATTGCATGTTTAAAGTAGAATCAGATCGACATAGGTAATATCACCTTTCAATCATTCAATCAATACACACTCTTAAAACATCCGAGTCAATCCAATCCAATCCAATCAATCAATCAATCATTCATTCATTCAATCAGTCAATCAATCAATTAATCAATCAATTATTCATTCACAATTGTATGTATGTGTAAAGTTGGAGGTCGACATAGGGAATATCACCTCCCCCCTCCCCCAGTGGCTTAATGGCTCGGTGTTTTGTTTTGTTTAGGTTTATGGTATTTTGTTCATCCAAAATGGCCACTTCCCTCTTTCCTTGTTGTTTCAACCACCAGCCAAAGAGCAATTTGTTTGAATGAGAGCACTTATTTTGACTGCTGACTGAATTTTCCGTCTTCTTATAAGTCATTTTTCACACTCCAAACCCCCTTTTAACCCCGGACTTTCTCTGACCCAGGACTATCGTTAGTCCCGTACCAACTTTTTTCAGCTTTTTACACTGGCCAATTAGTCCCGTACTATCTCTTGTCCGGGGCTAAGGAGAAGACTGACCTTTTTACACTCGTATTTCTTAGCCCCGGACTTTCCAAACCACATGAATATTCATGATTACGCTGTGCACTGTACACGTACACGCACGCACCGGCAGCACTTGATTACCTCGTTTCTGATTGGTCAGTGGGGGTCGGACTTCGTCTCCGTCGCTTAGCCCCGGATTATTTTTTCGTTCTGTTTACACTCACTTGCTTGGCACCACAATTACGGTGCTAACCCTGCTATTTTGCAGGGCCAGATAGTACCGGACTATCGGTGGGGCTAGCCCACTTTGGCAAAAACGAGTGTAAACAGAAAGTGGGCTAAGGATAGTCCCGTACCAATTAGCCCCACCGTTGGTACGGGACTAAGCAAAAATTTACAAGTGTAAAAAGCCCTATAGTGTGAAAAAAATTGTTTTGTTGATTGCACTTGATAAATTAGACTATTGGACATCCATAAACATGAAAAAAAAAAAACCTTCCAAATATTTTGAAATGTAATTTAGAATTTTTTTCAAAAGTGTAACTTTTTTTTGATATTCTGTGTAGTGAGGCATCAGGCAGCTCGTAGCCTGATATCAGTGAACCAAGTTCAATTGAAGGAATTTCTCAGCCACACAGCTTGGGAAATAGAGCCTTTTACAACTCTGGATCCATGTTTCAGAATGCCCTCCCTCAATAGATCAGGATTACAGATTCTTTATCACTCTTCGACCGAACCAGTTTTCGACCGGACACAGAGTGATACTTTGATACCCTTATTTTTATCCCCACCTACGCCTTCCTAAGAGTAGTATAATGTACCTGATCTTTACCTCTGGATAATGGAAATTGAATATCCCAACTTCATACATTGGCTGTACAGTTGAAATTGAGACATTCTAAACCAAGCGTCATGAGCGTCCTTAAAGATGGATACCGGCGCTATACATATGCAAAATCCATCATCATCAACATTTGACATGATTGTATGAATTCAGAGTACGAGATGTCTGAATGTGTCTTTGGATCATTACGTCACATAATTATATGGAATATATGAGTTGGGAAACTAGTAACGGGATGTTTTCCATCCATTCAGCTATGCATGGTAATAAGCAAGAAACCTAGCTGTAAGTTGCCAATTTTGACAAAGTTTGCAAACTTCAAACGTTAAACAAATCAGCAAAACACGCCATTAAGTACTTTAGATATCTTTTCATTAGAAATTATTCAGAATTGGTGTTCTTTTGTAAGAGTTGTTTTATGAATGTACGTGATGCCGCTTTGTAGGGCCGCGCGGAACCCCCACTTAGTGTGTGTGTGTGTGTGTGTGTGTGTGTGTGAGTGAGAGTGTGTATGATATATATATATATATATATGTGTGTGTGTGTGTGTGTGTGTGTGTGTGTGTGTGTGTATGTGTGTATCTAGGTGAATACGATCGCTGTTGTGTTCGTTGTTGGTCGGGTCAAGGGTCAAGACGTCATTTTTCGTAATTATATACTCTGAAACCCAGAAGGAACCCTCAGAATTTCATGTTTTTATTGTTGATGTTTAATATACCTAAGATTTAATTCGTTTTTTCCATAATAAAACAAGACAGTGTGTCTTGCCTGTGCGCTCAGTTCAGAAATCCGATTAACGAATTTCTTCAAGCTAAACATGTTTCTCCCTCGATCATGGTGATCAGCTATTCCATTCGACTCTTTCTACTAGACATTCCTTTCTTCAATACATGAAATTCAGTTTGCATTCCCTTAATTGATAGTTGTTTTGCATTGCCGAGGAAGTCTCATACAAGGTTATTAGTCGCCAGGAGCAAGCTATCATGTCAAACATGTAGTGTTTTCCCACTACGTTTTTGAACATTTTGGTAAACCGGTCTATTTTTCACGTTGTAATAGCCAACGTTACAATCTTTGGCAGACCTTGTATTATTGATTACACAGTATAAGTTGTCATGTCAATATTGCCCGTCAAGGGTTTAAAGACTGAGTAACAAATTCTGGCGACAAGACGTCAGCAACATAATGCGCAAGGAAGGAAAAGAAATTAAAACAGAAAATATACAAGAGAGTGAGAATTTATATTTGCATCTTTTTATTTTTCAAACGTTAAATCATTTTCAATATCCAATAAATAGGAAAGATACTACTGACAGTGAGGATGATTTATATATCATTTCAAATTGACACTTGCTCGAGATCGGTAAGTGCGACTTGCTTTCTCTCGTATCTGCTCACGACTTTTTTTTTTCTCTCTCTCTCCATTCTACATTCCTCAGTCCATAATATCATTATTATATTCTCGTAGTTCTCTCTTATTCCTACATCCTCGGCCTCCTACCTCTCATTCTGTATTCGTATTCTAGTTTTCTCTCATTTCAACATCCTCAATTATCTCTCTCGCTCTATCTCTCTAATTTGCATTCTGATTAACCCGTTCCTTACTAAATTCTGAAATCACCATAGACTTAATACACAGGCCACCAGGTTCCCGTATGGAACGGGTAGAGTGTTACTCTTCGTGTAAATTAAAACAATTACCTATAAGAGAATACAGAGTACAAAGTAAATATGGAATGCATTCAATCATACACCACATATCCACATACAGACATACATAAAAATATTCGGACTTAGTCGGCATATACTAGTCTCTAGACAAGATCGTACCAGACATGTGTACCTTAATATCAAAACATGTTCGTGTTTTGATATTAAGATATCGCCATTTAGTCTTGATTAAACCCATACTTTCCTGTACCGTGTACAATTTCATTCAAAAAGAGATTCAAAATGCACGCAACATTATTAAGTTCATTATCTTGTATATATATATGTATGTATATATATATATATATATATATATATATATATATATATATATATATATTCTTTGGTGGAGAACTATCTATTGGCTAATGTTTTCTATATCCTCTTAGGAACATTTCTTAATTAATGCTTCATAATATGTCACTAAGATTAACGATCTATACAGTGTTGAAGACTTAGTGATGGCTGAGATGGGTTCAATTTTGTTTACCTTTATTCTTGGAATAGATGGATCGTTTTTGTATAGCATTCAGTGAAACAATGTCCATTTCCTTTCTAACAGTGCATTCAAGATGTTAGAATGAATGTCAACATAAATAGCATGCGTGTGTGTGTGTGTAGCGGTCTGTTTGTGTGTGTATATATCTTGATGCACACTCTACGTGGGGCCATTTTACAATTTATGAGTTATAATTTGAGTATTTATAGAAAAGCATGTACCCAATGAATGAAATGTCTCAGTCTGTGTCTGTGTTTACTAGCAGAAATTTGAAGAAAAAAAATTGGGAGAATTGCAGCACAACTCGTTTATAGAAAAGGTATATGTTTCTGTATGTGTGTGTACATGGGTATTCTATAAAGTGTTTGGGTTTTCTCCTTCGATAGGATAATCTGCCTCCTTCAATGATGAAGATTCAGATATCAACAGTTGTGTGTGTGTGTGTGTCTGATCACTTTACCCAGATATCACTCTCTTCTTTATGAGAAGTGAAGGGGATTCTTTTTACATGAACATGATATGACTCTCCTATAAGACTGGTGAATTGATAAGTCTCCTCACAAAAACGTGGCAACAATACAAGGATAGAGAGTAGTGTCAGAGGACTGCACTGCGGCTGGGACTCAAATCTATAGTACGTGCATGAAAGCCGGTGGTCCTTAATTGATCAGCCATGACATATTTTTTGGTTAAAATGTAGAGGGAAAGAAAGCACACACTAAAGCTTTACTTTTGCAAACTAATTTGATTGAAGACCCTTTACGTGTAATAGATTACAAGTGATAAGAGGTATTATTGTCTTAGTACAATACACTGTCAAATTTTTAAGGTCATTCGACATTCGGCATCTGCATTTACAAACAAAGTTTTGATGTCAACATCTGTCGTCACGTGTTCCTTGTTTCACTAGCGAGCTTTAAATCTGCCACGCGAACACTAAAATGACGCTGTCATGCCATAACTAGGCAAAAAACTGTGTTATATGCACATGCGTGTGACAGCTGTTTCCATTGGCCAATAACCCGAGAGGCTGCGTTGTCTTAGCGTTCGCGTCGCAAATCTAAAGCTCGCTATTAATCAACTAAGCATTCAAATGAAGATCCCGGATGTATACAAACATTATAGTCATAAGCATTATACAAACATCATTTTAGTCATGATCTCAGGGACAACCCTCGGGGATAAAGACTTGATTCAAAGAGATTCAGATTCAGCACCCTCAAAATAGGGTAAAACAATCTATACAGTATATTAAAATTCTTTTAAGTCACAAGAAATAGTTAAATTAGAATTTCAGCTTTTAGAGGCCTTATCATTGGATATCTCAAAATCCTTTGGGCAATATTTTCCACAATCCAGAATTGGATTCAGCATCCTCGCAATCGAAATAGGATTAAGCATGTTTTCATAAGCAAGGAAATACTTATTATTTGAATTTCAATTTTTGGTCGCCATTTGGGATATCTCAAAACTGGGGGGGGGGGGGCAATAGTTGAATCCCCAAGATTCAGAATCAGTTCCCTCGAAATAGGGTAAAAATCATTTTGAAACGGGTCAGCTTTTCAAAAGAGTTATATGGAAATTTTAACTTTCTGGTGACCATCTTGAATGTCTCAAAATCCTAGAGGATGTAAGAGTTCCGTCATCCAAATTCGGATATGGCACTCTAAAACGAGTATTTTTTTTTTCAAATTCCCACAATCTTTTTAATGTAATACAAAATCAAGATTTTGACGTGACCAACTTGAATATATGAAAACCCTCTAGGGTGGGTTTCAATATCCAGATTAAGATTAAGCGCCTTCTAAATACGGTAAACTCACCACAAAATATTGGGCAGACATTAAAACAAGGTTAAGCTCAAAATGTGACTTGGCACCAAGACTGCTGGATGGAGATGGGGAATTCCAACCACCATAATGGAGCAAGAAAATGAAAATATAGTGCTCAAACAAACGGCTGGATTATGGATCACTGCGTTGGATTCATTGTAAGTTTGTTTGGTTCTGAACATACGTGCCTGATGCAGCATGAAAATGTGGGGAGTGTTTTCGGACTATGAACCGAGGGGAATTCCCACCTCTATGTTTTAACACAGACGAGAAAATGAAAATACAAACAAACGGTTTGACGCTAACGTGCGTATTGCGAAAGTACACAAGGTTAGTATAGTCATCGGTTTTTTTTTTTTCTAAGAGCGAGTTATTCCTTTGATACGTTTATTTTCTGCCAATTTCCTTTATATTTTGGCATGATACATTTCGACTATGACTACGTCCGGATACATGTTTTCTTAAGTATACCAGAATTAAATAAAATATGATGTCTTGGATGTGGCAGAGGACTGCATGACAACTCCATTACGACTATTCGACTACATCTGAATACAATACAACCTAAATGATTATACAAAATACACTGCAAATTCCTGACTGTCGTAGACAACTACATTACTACTAGGTTACGACTATGATTACGTCTGTTTATAGGCCTACACAGTCTTAAAGAATAGGCATTTTTTTTTTTAAAGAACACCAAGACTGAAATAAACTGTTAGCTGTCACAGAGGTCCATAATTATTACGACTACATTACCACTGCATAATGATTACGACCACCTGTCAACATGTTTAAAAATATACCGAATATAATGTGTTTAAATTCTTGGCCGTGTTAGACAACTACATGTACGTTACATTAACATACCACTATAACTACCTCTGGATAGACAACCTTAAAAGGAAATATCAAATTCAGTGCAAATTCCTGGATGTGACACACGACTACAGGACGAATCCATTACGACTACGTTACGACTATGACTACATCTGAATAGATGCAAATTCTTGACTGTGACAGGCGATTGCATTACGATTACAGTACGACCACGACTACCTCTCAACAGGTAAAAAAAAAAATACATATACACACTCTTAAAACATCCGAGTCAGAACTGACCCGGAACCAACGGCGTAGCCAGGATTTCATCTTAGGGGGGGCGGTTAGTCTGCGAGGGAGCGAAGCGACCGAGCCCGAGCGAGCGGAGCGAGCGAGGGGGGGAGGGTGTGGGAGGGGGGTGTCCCCCCTCCGACGGTAAGAACTTTTTTGCATTTGGATGTTGTAAATGGTGCAATTTGATGCATGTTTTTGCGCGTTTTATCGACGTGAAACAGTCCCACTTGTTTATGGTAGCAGTTTATTTTGATGTAGATTATTATTGAACAATTTGCCTATAAAAGGGTATAATTTAGATACACTTCTTGTATTAATTCTTTTCAATGAATATCATGAACGCGACTGAACCCGAGCGAGCGGAGCGAGCGAGGGGGGAGGGGAGGGTGTGGGATGGGGGTGTCCCCCCTCCCACGATAAGAACTTTTTGCATTTTGATGTTGCAAATGGTGCAATTTGATGCATGTTTTTGCGCGTTTTATCGACGTGAAACAGTCCCACTTGTTTAAGATAGCAGTATATTTTAGTGTAGATTATTATTGAACAATTTGCCTATAAAATGGTATAATTCAAATATTCTTTTCACTGAATATCATGAACGCGACTGAACCCGAGCGAGCGGAGGGAGCGAGGGGGTAGGGGAGGGTGTGGGAGGGGGGTTTCCCCCCTCCCACGGTGAGAACTTTTTACATTTTGATTTTGCAAATGGTGCAATTTGATGCATGTATTTGCGTGTTTTAACGACGTGAAACAGTCCCACTTGTTTAAGATTGCAGTATATTTTAGAGTAGATTATCATTGAACAATTTGCCTATAAAATGGTATAATTCCAATACACTTCTTGTTTTAATTCTTTTCACTGAATATCATGAACGCGACTGAACCCGAGCGAGCGGAGCGAGCGAGGGGGTAGGGGAGGGTGTGGGAGGGGGGTTTCCCCCCTCCCACGGTGAGAACTTTTTACATTTTGATTTTGCAAATGGTGCAATTTGATGCATGTTTTAACGACGTGAAACAGTCCCACTTGTTTAAGATTGCAGTATATTTTATATCATGAACGCGACTGAACCCGAGCGAGCGGAGCGAGCGAGGGGGAGGGGAGGGTGTGGGAGGGGGGTGTCCCCCCTCCCACGATAAGAACTTTTTGCATTTTGATGTTGCAAATGGTGCAATTTGATGCATGTTTTTGCGCATTTTATTGACGTGAAACAGTCCCTCTTGTTTAAGGTAGCAGTATATTTTAGTGTAGATTATTATTGAACAATTTGCCTATAAAATGGTATAATTCAAATACACTTCTTGTATTAATTCTTTTCACTGAATATCATGAACGCGACTGAACCCGAGCGAGCGGAGCGAGCGGAGCGAGCGAGGGGGTAGGGGAGGGTGAGAGGGGAACCCCCCTCCCACGGTGAGAACTTTTTACATTTTGATTTTGCAAATGGTGCAATTTGATGCATGTATTTGCGTGTTTTAACGACGTGAAATAGTCCCACTTGTTTAAGATTGCAGTATATTTTAGTGTAGATTATTATTGAACAATATGCCTATAAAATGGTATAATTCCAATACACTTCTTGTATTAATTCTTTTCACTGAATATCATGAACGCGACTGAACCCGAGCGAGCGGAGCGAGCGAGGGGGGTAGGGGAGGGTGTGGGAGGGGGGTTTCCCCCCTCCCACGGTGAGAAGTTTTTAGATTTTGGTTTTGCAAATGGTGCAATTTGATGCATGTTTTTGCGTGTTTTAACGACGTGAAACAGTCCCACTTGTTTTAGATTGCAGTATATTTTAGTGTAGATTATTATTGAACAATTTGCCTATAAAATGGTATAATTCCAATACACTTCTTGTATTAATTCTTTTCACTGAATATCATGAACGCGACTGAACCCGAGCGAGCGGAGCCAACGAGGGGGGAGGGGAGGGTGTGGGAGGGGGGTGTCCCCCCTCCCACGGTAAGAACTTTTTGCATTTTGATTTTGCAAATGGTGCAATTTGATGCATGTTTTTGCGCGTTTTATCGACGTGAAACAGTCCCACTTGTTTAAGGTAGCAGTATATTTTAGTGTAGATTATTATTGAACAATTTGCCTATAAAATGGTATAATTTAGATACACTTCTTGTATTAATTCTTTTCACTGTATATCACGAACTCGACTGAACCCGAGCGAGCGGAGCGAGCGAGGGGGTAGGGGAGGGTGTGGGAGGGGGTGTCCCCCCTCCTACGGTGAGAACTTTTTGCATTTTGATGTTGCAAATGGTGCAGTTTGATGCATGTTTTTGCGTGTTTTAACGAGTTGAAACAGTCCCACTTGTTTAAGGTTGCCGTATATTTTATTGTAGATTATTATTGAACAATTTGCCTATAAAACAGTATAATTCAAACACACTAGTCTTCTTGTATTAATTCTTATACACTGAATATCATGAACGCTGTCTGTTCAGCAATCAAACAGAAAAAGCATGCACACGAGGGTGTAGATAGGGGCATATCCCCTCCCACACGAAGGTGATTTTGCGTTTTCAGACCTGAAATTCAGCGATCTGGTGCAAATTTTTGGTGCAACACTTTTTCATCGAAGTGTTAAAATCACGGAATTTAGCTCTTATTCCGAATGTGCACCATCTGTGCGTATGTATAAAGTCTAGTGAGGTAGAACTTAGGGGAAGGGGGATTCCCCCTCCCGCTCGCGGAGCTTTTGCATTTTTAGAATTGAAATAAAGCGATCTTGGTATAGCCACAGTCTACTTCTTTGCATGGCGGGGGGGGGGGGGGGGGGACAGGAAGAAGGCGTTGGCGAGTGTTATCTCCACTCTTCCCTTCCGATGGAGCTTGTATCTTTTTAAGGCTGAAATTGAGATATCTCGTATACGCATAATAAGCATATTTGATGGAATCAACATTTGGGTAATCAAAAAAAAAAATGATGGGGGGGGGGGGCTGAGGGAGGAAAGGGTCGATTAAAAGGGGAAATTCCCCTTATACATGAGGGAACCTTCAGTTTTCGGAATATTAGTGAAAAGTCTTGTGCACTCAGAATTATTCAGAATTTTTTTTAATCTAAAAAGTGTACTTAGCTAGGGAAAGCGGGAAAGAGGGGGAGGGTTTGGGAGGGGGTATCCCCCTCCCAAGCACGAGAGATTTTGCATATTTTGAATTGAAATTCAACGATCTGGTGCACACTTTGAGTGAAATATTCAAAAAAATATATCTTATTTGATGAAAGGTTGCAAAGGAGACCCGCTTCATGTGCATGCATACAGTATACACGCATTTTTTTTTTCCGCCTCCCAACTCCTCGGTCCAAATCTTAGGGGGGGCGACCGCCCCCATCGCCCCCCCCCTGGCTACGCCAGTGCCCGGAACTTGGCCGTGTTAGGCGACTACGTTATACATTCTTATATACCACTACGACTACCTCTGGATAGACAACCTTAAAGAAAATACCGAATACAATGCCAATCCCTGGAAGGGACAGGCGACTACAGTACGAATACATTACGACTACTTTACGACTATGACTACATCTGAATAGATGTAAATTCTTGGCTGTGACAGACGACTACATTACGACTACAGTACGACCACGACTACGTCTGAATATACAGTTATAAAGAGTATACCAAATTGCAGTATGCAAAGTCGTCTTCGCTGCGATATTTGTCATCATAGCAACAAACTTTCATGCTCAAAGCTGATTGGTTATTTCATGGCTGATGCTGTTGTAATTGCAATTACCGAAACTTACAACAATTGGAAAGTTAGGCGCACTTTTAACGGAATGGAGCCAACAACTCAGAAGCAATCGGCTTATTTGTATAATACAAAATCTCACAAAACAGACCCAGTCAATTCAAATCCTGTTCCACTATCCGAACTCAAAGTGTATCCACTTCCTGCAAATATCATTAATGCGGAAATATTACAATAAGCAACCCATCTTTCGTGGAATTGGGGATATTTTAGAGGCCATCCGCTTGACTAACAATGACACACAGTGAACTCTGCTGCGAAAAAAAAAAAAACCCAAAAAACCTACGATACAAATAATGCACAGTTGACATTGGGTGAGAGGGTATATTTACAAAGACGCAACATGCACTAGGCGCAACCACATTTGAAGCTTGAAGTTTGAGGTTTATCAACACAATCATCCCACCTGCCCACGGGTGCGAAGTTCGGTACTATGATAGGCCTATACATAGCGTACATGCGTATTGCTCTATACTACACTTCATTATAATTATTGTCCTGCAGGGTTGGTCTATTCAGTTGCACAAAAGTCCTTCCCAAAGGCGCCCTGCAATATTAGATGTTGTTTAATCATAACTTTATTCAAGTTCAAGGCAGTGTGAAAATGACATATATATATATATATATATATATATATATATATATATATATATACATGTATATTCATTTATATTTATCAGGGCTCCACACTAACTTTTATTTTTGGTGGCCCAAAGGCAAACATCTGACCTTTTTGGGTGGCCCGATCAGGGAAAAAAAAAAAACAGGTCTACCATTTCATTCAAAACGAATGGAAGGTTAGAACACGTACATGAGATACAAAAAAAAAAAAAACCCAACAACAACTAAACTAATGAAGTTTACAATAACTTCAACACAAAATACATAATTATTTACCACATCACACACAAACTGTCATATATTAATCAATCAATCAAATATCAATAATATCACTGCGTTACAATGACAGCAGTGGTATAATTATCTTCCGCAATATCAGTATAATAATTCTCATTAAAATAATAATGATGAAATAATACAAACATAATATGTTTATAATCCTTATCATCATCATCGTCGTCATCTTATCTCATCTTCACTTCCTTAAATTTTCATTTGCCGCTATGCCTCATAATCACCCCCCCCCCCACGACCACCAATAATAATCAACACCCATCTATACATCATGGAAATACATAATGGAAATGCATGGTGCATTATGTACATACACAAATTAAGTATATACAACTGGAGAGTGAGTCAAACATGCTGATACAAAGTCAGAATATCAAATAGTTGAAACGGGAAAAAAAAAATCGGCATAATCATATTCAACAAAGAAAGAGGGGGAAAACACACACACAAAAAGAGAGATAAGCCCATCTGCATTCATTGAAAGTGAGGTTATCTATCGGTGCTTCCAGATAATTATGTTTTTTAGGTCTACACTGTAAATTCCTGAGAATGCATTGCTTTTTCACCAACATCACGAACTTTGATTTGCCTCCTAAAAAGTCTATGAACAATGATATCACCTTGTAGAACTTTGTATTTTAATAAAAACGACTATTTGAGTTTGTTGGTGCTGATGAGCAATCGGATATCTGCCATTGGATAACACGCAGTGAAGTTATGTTGTTGTTGTTGTTGTTGTTGTTTTCTTTTTTCAACGCTTCTGATTGGTTACATTCATAAACCCATATCATAATACAATAAGTGTCCTATCGAAACATGTCCTAATTGAGTATACCTATACTTTAATCAGCGCTTTGGAAAGCTAGTCGCCCTATTTACGAAATGGACCCCACAACTCCGAGGCAAGTTAATACAAAAGCTCGCAAAGATTGAAAGATACCCATGAGGTAATCTATTTCAACACCAACTGAACTCCAATTATATCCACTCCCTCACTCCCTGAAATGTCACTAAGGAAATAATCATTACAACGAACAAACTATGCTACCAGATTTGGTGATCTTATAAGAAGCAATCCATTTGACTATTAAAGTTGGTCATTGTACTCATGATGCTTATGAAAATTTTAAACAGTACAACACAGGAGTTTTCACGGGATGAGAAATGCAGTTATAAATAATGATCTCTACTTGTGGGCACCCAATGGCATAATTACTGAAATATGAATTCATGCTCCTGTAATGTGAAATTTTAAACAAAACAAGGAAATGTCATATTTTGACAAGCAGTGTAAAGAAAATGCGGACCTATCTAACGTCATGTCTGAAGTGAGGCAACTTTAAGTTCTACGGCAAAGTAACCTCTGGTAATTATCTAAATTGTATTAATTAGTACAATATAGGCTCTTTTCACGATCTACCCACCTACTTTCCGATCCCAGTCTTTAACGTTATACACAATTACTCTTCAGTGTATGATTCCATACCGTGTCTTTGTGAATATATTGAGCGAGTGAGTAAAAAACAGAATGACCTGCAATAATCTTCACATGGATTCACATGTTATATGGAGGAGAGAGTTAATCGATAGACAACGCTGCGACTAGAATACTAATAGATTGTCTTTCCATATGACATTAAAAGACTCTTATATAGTATCAAAGGACAGATGAAAGTAAATCAAGTAAAAGTCTGAGTGCATTTCTTTCTGAGGGACTATATAGAATGCATGTATTATACGCAAACTATTTAATGCAATATTATTAACAGAGTAACCTAATATATCAATTTTTTTTTTACATACTATAACATACTGCCAAATCAATCGATTCGGCTTTGAAACATCTATTGGAATCGTTTGTCTGCAGGGAAGACAGAATGATCTAGAAATAAAAGAAAGGCTGCTGAACAAGGAGCTTCGTATGAGAAAAAAAATGCACCGTTCTTGTTGGGACGTAATGTACTTGCATGGTGTGATTGTATAAAGGAAAGGTTTAAGAGGTAGGAGACCCATCGTCATCTTCCTCAGTAGACCCATCGTCATCTTTCGAAGAAGACTCGTCGTCATCTCCCTCAGAAGACTCGTCGTCATTTCCCTCAGAAGACTCGTCGTCATCTCCCTCAGAAGACTCGTCGTCATCTCCCTCAGAAGACTCGTCGTCACCTTTCTCAGAGAAAACATAAACCTCTCGGGGTGCGCACAGGATTAGGCAGGTTGGATCTGGAGCAGACAGAATGATTGATTCGTCTTCACCGACTTCCATCTCCAGATCGGAAGCAATCTCTTCACAGTACGAGAAGAAATCGGAATCGTATTTCTTGATTGTGACGGAACCTTTACTGCGAAGGTCGGCGATGAAACAGTGTCCTTCCCGGCAACGGCGTAAATCCGTACTGAGGAGTGGGGGGGGGGGGGATGGTCACCATCACCACGATTACAAGCCCATAACCGGACCGGCGCAGCCTTTGGGGGGGGGGGGGGGGAAGCTTGGTGCCCCCCCCCCCCCCACACACACACACGCACACACTTTACAGGGATCGGATGTCCCACTCTTTTGCATGAAATATAAAGTGGGAGAAAAGCGGCAGCAAAAATATGAAGACTTTTTATTCTTGTTGCTTTTTTTTTGCTTGTCAGATGACTTTTGGCGGAAAATCAGACCTTAAAAGTATGAAAACATTTTTTTTTTTTAAATACCAGTGAGAGGGAGCGGAACGACCGAACGGGGGGAGGGTATGGGGGGGGGGGTATCCCTCTTCCACACGTGGAAGATTTTGCATTTTTAGACCTGAAATTCAGCGATCTGGTGCACACTTTTGGTGAATTTTTTTTTTCTTTTCTTAAAGGGACTGTACAGTACTGGTTGAGGTAGGGATTCATGTTTTGAACATTCCCAAGTGAGATAATGAAAAGCCTCTTATGAAATATGCAAGAGCATGTAATTTTAAGAAGGATTCAACGTTTATTTGATGAAAATTGGTTTTCAAATGGCTGAGATACAAAAAAAAAAAAGTGCTAGTAATAAAAGGCGACATGCCCCAACTTTATTAGTATCTCTTTGTTTCACTTTGTTTTTGGATATCTCAGCCATTTCAAAACCGATTTTCATCGAATAAACTTTTGATACCCCTTAGAACTGCATGCTCTTTGACATCTCATAGAGTGGTTTCTGAATATCTCACAAAACGTTAAAAGCTAAATCTTCACCTCGACCACAACTGTACACACCCTTTAAAAAAAACAATAAGAAAATTAAATATTCACAATATATTATTGAATGACTAAATCGAGGTATTTCAGCTCTTGCTCCACCTGTGCGACAACACTGTGAAGGCCTACTAAATAATGGGGCCTATCACCGGCGTAGACAGGATTTGATCTTAGGAGGAGCGGTTATGTGAGGGAGCGAAGCAAGCGAGGGGGGGGGGGAGGGTATGGTAGGGGAATTTCCCCCTCCCACGGTGAAATCTTTTTGCATTGAAAATTTTGACATTTTACAGTCCCCAAACTGTCGTTTGTAATTGTAACTATATTCTTCGCTTTGGAAATTAAGGGGGCGGGGGCGCACCGGGCGAAAACTGCTGGCAATTACTGGCAGCACCATCAGGAGAATGGCATAGCGATTAAATGCGAGCGAGCGAAGCGAGCGAGCTTGAAAATTTTAATATTTTACAGTCCCCAAACTGCCGTTTGTAGCTATATTTTTCGCTTTGGAAATTAAGGGGGGGGGGGGCGCACCGGGCGAAAACTGATGGCAATTACTGGCAGCAACATCAGAAGAATGGAATAATGATTAAATGAGAGCGAGCGAAGCGAGCGAGCTTAAAAATGTTGATATTTTACAGTCCCAAAACTGCCGATTGAAGCTATATTTTTCGCTTTGGAAACTAAGGGGGCGCACCGGGCGAAAACTGCTGGCAATTACTGGCAGCAACATCAGGAGAATGGAATAATGATTAAATGCGAGCGAGCGAAAGAGAGCGAGCTAGAAAATTTTGACATTTTACAGTCCCAAAACTGCCGTTTGTAGCTATATTTTTCGCTTTGGAAATTACGGGGGGTGCACCGGGCGAAAACTGCTGGCAATTACTGGCAGCAACATCAGGAGAATGGAATAATGATTAAATGTGAGCGAGCGAAGAGAGCGAGCTTGAAAATTTTGACATTTTACAGTCCCAAAACTGCCGTTTGTAGCTCTAGTTTTCGCTTTGGAAATTAAGGGGGCGCATCGGGCGAAAACTGCTGGCAATTACTGGCAGCAACATCAGGAGAATGGAATAATGATTAAATGCGAGCGAGCGAAGCGAGCGAGTTTGAAAATTTTGACATTTTACAGTCCAAAAACTGCCGTTTGTAGCTATATTTTTCGCTTTGGAAATTACGGGGGGCGCACCGGGCGAAAACTGCTGGCAATTACTGGCAGCAACATCAGGAAAATGGAATAATGATTAAATGTGAGCGAGCGAAGAGAGCGAGCTAGAAAATTTTGACATTTTACAGTCCCAAAACTGCCGTTTGTAGCTATAGTTTTCGCTTTGGAAACTAAGGGGGCGCACCGGGCGAAAACTGCTGGCAATTACTGGCAGCAACATCAGGAGAATGGAATGATGATTAAATGCGAGCGAGCGAAAGAGAGCGAGCTAGAAAATTTTGACATTATTACAGTCCCCAAACTGCCGTTTGTAGCTATATTTTTCGCTTTGGAAATTAAGGGGGGGGGGGGCGCACCGGGCTAAAACTGCTGGCAATTACTGGCAGCAACATCAGGAGAATGGAATAATGATTAAATGCGAGCGAGCGAAAGAGAGCGAGCTAGAAAATTTTGACATTTTACAGTCCCAAAACTGCCGTTTGTAGCTATATTTTTCGCTCTGGAAATTACGGGGGGCGCACCGGGCGAAAACTGCTGGCAATTACTGGCAGCAACATCAGGAAAATGGAATAATGATTAAATGTGAGCGAGCGAAGAGAGCGAGCTAGAAAATTTTGACATTTTACAGTCCCAAAACTGCCGTTTGTAGCTCTAGTTTTCGCTTTGGAAATTAAGGGGGCGCATTGGGCGAAAACTGCTGGCAATTACTGGCAGCAACATCAGGAGAATGGAATAATGATTAAATGCGAGCGAGCGAAGCGAGCGAGTTTGAAAATTTTGACATTTTACAGTCCAAAAACTGCCGTTTGTAGCTATATTTTTCGCTTTGGAAATTAAGGGGGGCGCACCGGGCGAAAACTGCTGGCAATTACTGGCAGCAACATCAGAAGAATGGAATGATTAAATGCGAGCGAGCGAAGAGAGCGAGCTTGAAAATTTTGACATCATTTTTACAATCCCCAAACTGCCGTTTGTAGCTATATTTTTCGCTATGGAAATTAAGGGGGCGCATCGGGCGAAAACTGCTGGCAATTACTGGCAGCAACCTCAGGAAAATGGAATAATGATTAAATGCGAGCGAGCGAAAGAGAGCGAGCTAGAAAATTTTGACATTTTACAGTCCCAAAACTGCCGTTTGTAGCTATATTTTTCGCTCTGGAAATTACGGGGGGCGCACCGGGCGAAAACTGCTGGCAATTACTGGCAGCAACATCAGGAAAATGGAATAATGATTAAATGTGAGCGAGCGAAGAGAGCGAGCTTGAAAATTTTGACATTTTACAGTCCCAAAACTGCCGTTTGTAGCTCTAGTTTTCGCTTTGGAAATTAAGGGGGCGCATCGGGCGAAAACTGCTGGCAATTACTGGCAGCAACATCAGAAGAATGGAATGATTAAATGCGAGCGAGCGAAGAGAGCGAGCTTGAAAATTTTGACATCATTTTTACAATCCCCAAACTGCCGTTTGTAGCTATATTTTTCGCTATGGAAATTAAGGGGGCGCATCGGGCGAAAACTGCTGGCAATTACTGGCAGCAACCTCAGGAAAATGGAATAATGATTAAATGCGAGCGAGCGAAAGAGAGCGAGCTAGAAAATTTTGACATTATTACAGTCCCCAAACTGCCGTTTGTAGCTATATTTTTCGCTTTGGAAATTAAGGGGGGGGGGGGGCGCACCGGGCTAAAACTGCTGGCAATTACTGGCAGCAACATCAGGAGAATGGAATAATGATTAAATGCGAGCGAGCGAAAGAGAGCGAGCTAGAAAATTTTGACATTTTACAGTCCCAAAACTGCCGTTTGTAGCTATATTTTTCGCTTTGGAAATTACGGGGGGTGCACCGGGCGAAAACTGCTGGCAATTACTGGCAGCAACATCAGGAGAATGGAATAATGATTAAATGCGAGGGAGCGAAGAGAGCGAGCTAGAAAATTTTGACATTTTACAGTCCCAAAACTGCCGTTTGTAGCTATATTTTTCGCTTTGGAAATTACGGGGGGCGCAACAGGCGAAAACTGCTGGCAATTACTGGCAGCAAAATCAGGAAAATGGAATAATGATTAAATGTGAGCGAGCGAAGAGAGCGAGCTAGAAAATTTTGACATTTTACAGTCCCAAAACTGCCGTTTGTAGCTCTAGTTTTCGCTTTGGAAATTAAGGGGGCGCATCGGGCGAAAACTGCTGGCACTTACTGGCAGCAACATCAGGAGAATGGAATAATGATTAAATGCGAGCGAGCGAAGCGAGCGAGTTTGAAAATTTTGACATTTTACAGTCCAAAAACTGCCGTTTGTAGCTATATTTTTCACTTTGGAAATTAAGGGGGGCGCACCGGGCGAAAACTGCTGGCAATTACTGGCAGCAACATCAGAAGAATGGAATGATTAAATGCGAGCGAGCGAAGAGAGCGAGCTTGAAAATTTTGACATCATTTTTACAATCCCCAAACTGCCGTTTGTAGCTATATTTTTCTCTATGGAAATTAAGGGGGCGCATCGGGCGAAAACTGCTGGCAATTACTGGCAGCAACCTCAGGAAAATGGAATAATGATTAAATGCGAGCGAGCGAAGTGAGCGAGCTAGAAAATTTTGACATTTTACAGTCCCAAAACTGCCGTTTGTAGATAAATTTTTCGCTTTGGAAATTAAGGGGGGCGCACTGGGCGCAACTGCTGTCAGTCACTATCAGCAACATCAGGAGAATGGCATAGCGGTTAAATGCGAGCGAGCGGAGCGAGCGAGCTTGAAAATTTTGACATTTTACACTCCAAAAACTGCCGTTTGTAGCTATATTTTTCGCCTTTGTTCGTCCCACTTTATCGGGGAACCATCCCCCCCCCCTCATCGACGCCTCTGCATATGAGGGTGCTTTTGTTAAGTGAAAGATCTGCTGCACACTCTTTGATAAATTAGGGAAATAATGCGTCAATGTCAAAAGCAATGTACAAAGTTTATCGAAAGGGATCCTGTATAGCGGAGATTTTGCATGTTTATGATTGCAATACAACGATTTGGTGCAGAGTTCTGGCGATTTTTCGACAATTTTCCATTAAGAAAGTTCGAGAGTTGTCCTCATCTCGGGAATTGCTTGGGGGATAAATTATTTGTCTGCCTAAAACAAATGCCCCTTTGCCCCCCCCCCCCTATAGATTCGACGCCCCTGATCTTCCCTGGGTATGCCCATATCTATAGATGATAATGTATCCGGACTGAGTCATTAGTCACTGTCGTTTCTCAGGAATGATTCAGGAAATGGAGGGGGTTCAATTATGGCGATATAGTTTTTGTTATTGTTTGTTTGTTTGTTTTCGTACATATTTTGCAGATGGTCCCCAGTTACTCGCGTCATAGCATGTTTAGGCCTACATGTAGGCCTATATTATATTGACGTTGTCAACGTCTGAGCCATACCTTACAGTGTATGTCAATGTTACTTTCTTCGCGAGCGAGCGAAGCGAGCGAGCGCTTAAGAAAATTATGTATACATTTTCCTACAAGATAGAATACTGTTCAGCTCTGTTACATGTTTGAAGGCCGGCGTACAAACGTCATGCAATATGCCAAAATTGATACAATCACATTTCTGCTTCCTCCATTTTTTCCCCTCAAAATTCAGGGGGGATGATTGTACAGGCCATCCCCCCCTCCTCCATTTCAGGGGGGGATATATCCCCCCCCCCCCATCCCCCCCGGGATTTACGCCCATGCTTCCCGGTCAAGGGTACCGAATCGCCGAGTATCAGGTCGAAGACACGGCAAGTCTCGATCCTTGACGATCTTTTTCTCCGAGAGATCCAGATGAAGCAGTCGTAGAGTCTCCCCATCTCTCAGCAGGACCGCGGTCGTTTGTCCGCCTGGTGATTTTCCAACTCGAAGTTGAGATGGCTGGTGCTTCAGGTCAAGGGATATATATGGTGCCTAGAGGAGACCCATCTCTTGATAGTGTATCGAAGTGGCTGCGGTATAGCAGTGAAATGTTTCCATTGTGATCTATCGCCACTGAATTTGGTGTATCAGTATTGGCATCGTGCCGATTTAGTACCCTCTTGGTACGCTTATATTTGCTACGCTTATTTTTGCTTCGACTTGGCAGAGGTGCTGCATGTCCTTGGTTGTTGAGAACAATGATGGTATCTCTTGTCAAAAGGGTCATGTCTCTGATCGGCTCGTTTCCGACAGTGTGACTGAATTTTCCACTCCTCTCGTAGACTTTTCCATTTGGCTTATCGTGAAAACCGATGACTATTTTCTTATCCTCTAGTGTGATTACACTGGATGGTTTGGCCGTTTCCCTGTTCCCTTCGAGAGGAAAATGTTGCACGGGCCACTTTCTTACATACTTCATCATCCCCACACGGACAGTTAGTGGAATGCTTTCAAAAATGACATTGCTCTCGGGTTTGGTGATACATGAGTCAGTGTTCTTAGGCACGTTAGACAATGTTTCCTTGTTGCGCAAATAATCATTGCTTATGCTTTGGAACTGTTCTAATAGCTTTAGTTCATGGCCGTGATAAAGGCAAGTTTGAGCCATTTTATTTACTTCATCAATCGAACACGTTGCTTCCGTTTTTATCATAGATTCACTTTCCAGAGCAGATTCAAAATCATCTTTAATATCCTTCAATCTTTTCTTCATCACCAATTCCTCTTGATTCATTTCTTTCCTGGTCCTGGTGAAGGCCGTGCTAATCTTGCTCTCCATGTCATCGAAATATTGGTCGAGTGTTTTCTTTTGCGCTGCCTTGTCTGCCTGAAGACGTGCCACAGCAGTCTTGCCCCAGTCAAGGAGTTCATGCAAAACAGCCCTTCTCTTTGTTACAGTTTCATCAAAATGGAAACACTTCGTGTTCCTGGGGATCTCGATGATTTCTCATCCCACATGTTGCGCAGATTGCAACCCTGCAAGATTCGCAGTGAAAGGTAGCCTTCTGTGGAGAGTCTTGGTCACAGTCTGTTCCTTGGCATGATATCATTCTCTTCCGCTCATCTTCAATTCCTCGAATTTTAGCAGCCATATTGTCAATAAAATAGCTACCTTCTAGTGTGGAGGGTTCACATTCCGTAACATCTTTACACACTGGACATGAAAATGTGTATTCCAGGTCATCATCATAACTCGAAAACCGTCTTTTCCAAATGCATTCCTGGCAGAAGGAGTGCTAGCATGACATAAACTTGACCCTCCTGTACAGATCATTGCAAATGGCGCATTCTACTTCTTTTCGTAAAATTGTCAGAGGATCCCCCATGCCAGCCATAATAAACCAGTTCACAGTTAGCACTAGTCTGTAATGACCTCTCCAACCACAGACTTTGCAAAACATGAAATGGTCTTCAAAAAGAGGCGTTCACCTGTAAATACCAATCTGCACCTGGTTCATTTATAACACAGTTGAAAATTGGACAGCCAGCTGCCAGAGCTTCGCCATTTTGTTCTTTGTAAGGAATGAAATCGATACAATAGTAGCCATGTATACATTGAACCATGATGCTGCTCGTTGTTGTGTTTTGTAGTCATGTCAACTTCCACCAAAAAGAATGGCGTCATGCCTTGTATTGTCTGCATGTGGCAATTACCCTTAGCAACGGGCATCCTTCTCACAATGGGCTCATACAAGGCTCTTTCAATGTTAATTGCACGGCTTTCCACAATATTTGAATTACAGTAGAACTCAAAGTGGTTCTTACCACGAGAAAATTCGATTAGTATGGTTTAATTAGTTTTAAGCCTATTATATGTAGTTATAAGGTTCATGCCATAGACCCGGGTTCGATTCCCGGCGGAGACCAATTTTTCAACTCTTGCACTTTTCGGGAAAGGATGGTGAGTGAGAGGAATAATGATTATGTCATATCATATCATATAATATTATATTATATTATATTATATTATATTATATTATATTATATTATATTATATTATATTATATTATATTATATTATATTATATTATATTATATTATATCATATCATATTATATGATATGATATAAACATCGAAATTGTCACACGGCTCGGTGTATTGATATATCAAAGGATATAAGGCGAATTTATCAGTCGGTGCGTGTTGAGGCGTTTAGACGGAACCTTGTGAACAAGTTGGTGTATGCAATGTCATTTATGACTTTTCCATCATGACTTAACAACAATTACAGTCCGCACGAACATCACTGCACAAAACATTGCCACCACTGCTGGGAGTATTAGAAGGATACTGCTGTATAAGCTGTTATTTTCTCGCGGGTTTAATTTTCGCGAATTTCGCGAATCTAAGTTGGACAACGAATTCAACAACACGCGAAAATGTCACCTATACTCTAATGTAGTACATGTAGTGCGTTATGAAGGCCTCTGTGTCAATTCGCGAAAGCAGCATCTCGCGAAAATGTCTGTGACCTCGTCATTCACGAAAATATCTGTACGCGAAAATAACAGCGTATACAGAGTAGATGAATACACTGTACATCAGTCTGGTGCGTTGATTACGATGATATACTAGGTGTTACAAAAAACCTTTCCACTTTTGACCCTTACTAGTTCATTTTTTTTTTATTACAGAAGAGAGAAAAGAGAATTTGATTACATATCATGACCACAGCATGTGGCTTATCCGACCCCAAACCTGCATTAGAGAAGAATTTGCTACATAACTGTGTAATTGTACTTTTTTATTTTGTTGTTCTCTATGTTTCCGTCTTTGTTGTACCCGTGCTCCCCATCTCAATCTTTAACTCGATTTTAACTGGGACCTACGCTCAACAAGCTCGCTTTAAGTAGGTTCCTTCATATTTCTCTAGCATTCATTCACATATTCCAAACTCCATAGATCGACCACAATATGTTTTATATATTTGCAATATTCTATGTATGTATCCAGCTGGATATCATGTATTTCATTTAATTTTGTTATATTTGATGTATTTTTTTCATCGAGAAATATGAAAATAAATTGAAATTGAAATTGAAAAATCAGATACCACTGACATTGATATGAGCGGTAGCTGAATAGTGTACAATTTTGTTGGAGGTTATTAAAAGAATGAAAGCATAAATCAGTATCATTAAATTCGAGATTTAACTTTAAGTTAAGTTTCAGATTTCGCTTTATTTTCAACGCTCTGTATAACTTGCACTTTGCACAGGTGTCAATTGGTGTGTATGGGAGTGTTTGGTTAACACTTAGAAATTGGTCCTGAACGATGGCCAGGATTGGAATGCTCTATTACAGTCATATTCATGAGAAATTCTACTATCACTCCTACCTAAAATAAATTTTATGCAAGCACATAAAAACATGTGCTTAGTTTAACATGTGCTTAGTTTTTTTTTTTTTCATGTGCATGCAGACGAGCAGTGCCTAGGGCGATCCATCATGAATTATTAATAAAGCATTTATGTTCCTTAGAGCAAGGGATCAGAAACCAATCAGCAGAGTTCTGAAAAGGTGGTATTTGTGGTATTCATGTCTATTGTTGAGGGTGATTGTAAGCACACACTCACATAAACATCGGTGATTCCTGTGTAAGGTTTGATTTTATACAGAGGGTCCATATTTGACCTAAATCTGGAACTTAACTTTAAAATTAATTGTCTATTTAATGAAACTGATTCATGCTCTCATACCGGTATTCAAATCACCTCGAACAAAATTGTACACTATTCAGCCATTGCTCATATCAATGCCAGCGTTATCTGATATCTAGTTTTTGAACTATTAAGGATCAAAAGTGAGAAATGTTTTTTGTAACACCTAGTACTTGTTGCGGCATACAGACGTGTGTTAACGAGTGGGGATATATACAAGATATGTGTGTACGTATGTGTGAGTGTCTGGCATGGGTCATGACCCTGTGTAAAGGAACGATGTGCTATCCGAAATGCACTTGCAAAATACTTTATGCTCTTTATTCAAAACGACATTTAATTCACAAGGAATTCTATTAAAAAAAATGAAAACAGCATTCATGAAAGACTAGGCTTACTAAAATTACTCAACGTAGGGGGCCTACTTGTAGGCTGGTACATGCTTACGAATTCCTCATTAACAATTTCCGGTTGTTTGTACTGCATGAATTATAGTAAATGCTAAGAACGCTTCAAGCTGGCGACGCTGATTTTTCCCCCATTTTTTTTTTTTTTTTTTTTTTTTTTTTTTTTTTGCTTGTGGTTCTTGATTACTGCATGCACTAAAGGCTCAGCACCATGTTCCTGCCTGTGTGGTTTCATTTTTGGACAATTTATTTTTATACCTGTGATTCCATTCTAATAGCGATGTATAAATGACACAATGACAAAAGTATGTAAGGATCGCGGAATGGATCCTCTGAAAGACCAAGAAGTTTTAGTGTTAGCACCACTGAAGGGGATGTCATCACTCTTAAATATGAGTGAATCTGTTAATTCTACAGCACGTATATCCAAAGACGAATCTTCACATGATTAATGTTGTTAGATTTCAATTATTATTTATTTTAAATCTTGCAAACTGAAGACAAATCATACGACATCCTGTCGTAATTGTAAAATATGTCCTGGGGCCCGTTGCATAAAAGTTACTATTATGGTAACTTTGCCATCCAATGGTAACTACCATGGAATTCTTGATTTTGATTGGCTGTTGAGTATTTTTGCCATGGTAGTTACCATAGGATGGCAAAGTTACCATAATAGTAACTTTTATGCAACGGGCCCCTGGTATGTTTTGAAATGTTAGTCACCTGCAATTACCAGCGTTGCATCATATAATTTGGCAGATGTACAATTATAATAATCATTATTGAGTAGGACTTGTCATGTTTCTATCTTGCCGGTCAAGGATTCAAAGACAATCATGTGAACAATTCTGGTTTCATGATGGCAGCAAACATATCGCCTAAGCAAGGAACGAAATTAAAACATAAAATAAACAAGAGCGTAAGAATATGACGTTGCATCTCTTTTATTTTCAAAGCTGTAAATCGTTTTCAATAACCAGCACATATACGAAGGATACTAATGACAGTGGGGATGAATACGACCTTATACTTCAAATTGATATTTGATCGAGTTCGGTAAATACAATTTGTTCTCTCTCGTATCTATACTCACGCGTCGCTCTCTCTCTCTCCCTTTCTTTCTATATAGACACACTTCATTCTGTATTCTATATTCTAGTTCTGTCTTACTACATACTACATCTTTTTACTTCCTATCTCCCATTCTGTATTCAATGTTCTACTTTTCTCTCATTTCAACATCTTTATAACCTCTCGCTCAACTTCTCCAATTTACATCTCGATCAAGTTATGCTTCCTTTCAGTAAAGACAATTATACCCCACTAAGAGAGTACAAATATCACATGTAATCATACATGCATGTATACCCTGGATATGCATACATTTATATACACACATACATACATACATACATACGTAAGAAATAATACAATACAGATTTAATCGGTATTAGTCTCTAAAATTAAGATCGTGACAAACATGTTTTTAGAAAGCGATGTTCGTGTAATTGGATAAGCTGATATCGCCGTTTAGTCTTGATTAGAAGCACACTTTCCTGTATCGCACTGTTTGATATAAAAACGAATTCACTCATTACACACGCAGCATACTGTATCTCGAACCTGTCACAATTCATACAGGCAGCAATTCTGTAAAAAAATTGCATGGCTACTGAAAGCGGCAAACAGTACACGGTATTGAAAATACATGTAATCGCATAATTCTTTAATTCTTACTACACGTATAGCCGAATTTTGACTGGGAGAAAGCTTTCATACAGTATTCAGGTTACTGAGAATGATGGGTCTGGAACCTCCTGAATCTATATAATACACACTATACATCTGCATGAACATGGAATATGTACAACTGCTGGCATAACGCCAAGCTATTCTTCTGTATCCTTCATTTACATTTCATGGTATATGGCAAACAGACTATCATTGTAATAGAAAGGTGCATAAAAGAGTTAAGTTTAATGGTCCAAGGATACATTCTGTTCGTCCTTTAAGATGTAGCTACCTGAGCTTCTGTTGCATTGTCGGGACAATACGCTTTATTATCAGCCTCTGGTGCGACTTTCATCGACAAGTGAATCTTGTCTTCCAGGGGTTCCTTCTCAACAACCGAAACCGGTCTCAGGATCTGTTTGAGCAGCATGCAAGAAACGGCGACTCCAACGGCGAAGAAAAGCATGAAAAACATCATCAGGGTGATGATGCCGGCTTTCCAGTCGAGCAGCTGGACGAGAACGGAGACGACCATGAGGATGGCATAGGTGAAGACGACGCCGCAGATGTACAACGCTTCCTTAACGGGACTCGGCGGTCGGAACGATTCGTCCGCACGGTCAGCTTTGATCTTCTTTTCGATCCAGAGGAAGAACCACATCACCAACCAGGCGAACAAGACACAGAAGTACTCAATGGCGGGAATTCGTACCATTTCGTTGAGACGGATCCAATAGCGCCCTCGTCGATCGGTAAACACCCATCCGAAACAATAGATCCCCGCGGCGAGGTAGGCGATGAAGGGAAAAGCTCGAGTCCACTTTGGAACTTTGGTCCAAAGTGGGAGTCCGAAGAGCTGGGTCATGGTGAAGAGCCAGAGGAAGCCAAACATGAACATAGGGTAGAGCGTCGACCTGTTAAGAGCTGGACCGCCAGTTTGCCAGGCAACCACCGTACCGTGGATGATTACCCATGCCTCGAGGAGAAGGCGCCAGTAGCGATTCAGATGGAACTGGGTATACATTAGACTTCCCTGCAGCAGAAACATCCAGGTGTGCGTGAAACCCATGACGTGTCCAATGGTGTTTTCCATTGGATGGTGCCAGAAAGTGAAGATAGCTCCCCAGGCGAAGACATACCCGTGGTACCTCCGGATCAGTTCCTGAGGCCCCCAAGGAAGTCTCATCTTCTCGCTGATCTTACCCTGGTCATCCTTCGAAGGCCACCCAAACGCCATCCCGCGGTTGCGGTACTCCAGCATCAAGACAAAGATTAGCAGCATGATAGCTGATCCGATGTTGCTTGGACCAGAGACATCCTGAGCCAGAGCATCGTAAGTCCAGTGGGTCTGACCCAGATGAATCAGATGAAACACAATGTTACCGATGAAAGCGATCCAGTTGAAATTTCTCATGCGCGAAGAGTATTTTGGCTCTCCAGGCTGAGGATAAATCAACTTCAGCTTCTGGGCGTAGTAGATGCAACCCCACATAAAGAGCTGATGGAGAACGTAGCACAGCCAGGGAACGACCCGAGTGAGAACACTCACTTCATTTGGCTTCAGCTTCCAGTAGTACCACCTTGCACCGGCGTCGGTGCCGTACCGACCCCTGACGCCGGGTTCCTCCACGTAGGGTTCAGAGAGGAAGCGAACGGCGGAGGTCTCGCTGGTGTTGTGAGTCCACCCCGAGTCGGCGTCCCATCGACGAACGTTGCCGATGTAGACAACGCCGAGGAGGAAGACGCCAATGAAGATGACACCAACCAACCAGACGACGACATCCCAGGGAAACACTTTGGCCTCCAGACCCTGCAAATGTGACAAAGTTATTTGATGATTGCACAGCGTTCAGCCTTGAGAGATCATGAACTGTAAAAATACGTCAAAAGATCGATGAAGAAAGAAGTAATTTGGATGTTGGCAACCGTTTGACGTTTTAGTGGCATTAATAAAATGAGGTATGGAATATTGTACACACTGTATATAATTATATTCCAATTTATGTTGTGTTTGCGCTGTACGAAACACTTGCGAATCATTTCAATGAGAATATATGCAACATAAGTGTTCTGAGGTTCAAGAGTGTTACCGATGTCACGCATGCACTTATTATTATTTTTTTTTTCATTTTCCAAACCCGTATCGCTCGATTGTCGTAATATAAAGATAATGGCACACTTGCGTACGTCTATCCTGTTTCCCCTAGTTCGTATAAAACTTAGGTCAGAAATCAACTCAGTCTGTAGGTCTTCAAACAAACAGCCGGTACACCTGAATTTTGCTATTATAGTACTGACTGTCAGACTACAGAAGATAGAATACAGCCCAATTACTTGTCTAAAATCCGATTACGCCAGCGTCTCTCCTCAAAATCGTTTTTATCTCTTGCTGGCTTTGTATTTTTGATGATTTGATCATAATCGGAAATGAAACTAAGACAAAGTTTCAGAGATTTATTGTAAAAGCAGTTATCACCCTTTACAAGTAAAGTAAAGTAAGTAATGTTAACTCTTGAAAAAAAAGCTTCTCTTACCTCTTTATTCTTCTTTTCAGTGCTTTCTGCTGTAGGGACCGTCATGCTTTAGTAGTTGATATATCTCTGAAACGAGAAGAGACAATGATGAACACTATGCATGAATGTACCACCATAAAACTATCACGACGGAAGGACCAGGCACTAATATGTCTAGAAATCACGGAAATTCTCGTCAACCTGTCTAGACACGAATCTGCACAATCACATCATACTGAACATTTTGTCAATCAGTAGCGGAGATGAGGCATACAGCACGTCAAGATCTGTGCAATTCAATGAATTTAATGATGCTATACGCACGTATTTTCTGTACCAGACAATGGTGGAACTGGAAAGCACCCCTGCTGTTTTGTGAAAACCGTGTTTCAAGGCACAACAAACACTAATCGCAGTAAAGAAATACCATAATAGAGCTTGCGTGACTACTTACACCGTTTTCTAATCCCAAGGGCATCAGCCGAAATCACTTGAACTATTGTTGAAAATCGAAGAAGACTCTCAACATAATGTAGAAAACGCAAAAACTTACTGAAGGCAACCAGGAGAGATTTTCCACGACTAGCTGTCTATTCTTGCAGATAGTATAGCAAATGTCTTGACAGTAATTTTGTTTGAAAGTGAATCCCTTGGTGTGTTGAAGGTTTTCGACTGTTGGCACGTCAATTTGCTATCTGCCCAACTCACCACACCCTTCCAAAGGAGATTAATCTATGTAGGTGATTCGCTAAACTACAGAAAATGCACATCGTGAATTTACACAAAAGACTAAAGTCGATCTCATATTGGCTCTCCCCCAAAAGGACTAAAGGCGTTAAATACCTGTCAAGTATTCTACAAACATGTATAATTCGCGCTCGCGCACACATGCACACATTTTTTTCAACAATCTTTATTCATTAACATAATCTTTATTCATTCACGCAACAATACACAAACACAAATGTACACGCACAAACACACGCACACACACATACACACACAAACACATGTATACACGCTATCCCAGCACAACGATATATCTTGTCACCAAAGACAATAACCTACTTTGCCCAAGTGACACGACGAAGGACCACGTATAACACACTGCATTCCTTTAATGCGATCCAGAAGTCTGAAAAATGTGATTAAAAGTTCAAATACTAAACATATCTCTTCTTCAGAGGTGTCTTGGCTTTGTGTGTGTGTGTGTGTGTGTGTGTGTGTGTGTGTGTGTGTGTTTCACTACTGGTGCCAGATTCATGGTCATTGATACAATGCACCAATCTTAGAATTTTTTCATAATACTAAGTATGATTCTAAAGTTGGTGATATATCATATCAAACATTTTGACTCATTTATGTTGTTAAACTGCAGAGCGCCCTCAACGAGAATACGAGGTTATTTTCAGGAACCCTCCTCTTCTTGGCATCATGAAGCCACAAACTAATCGTTAGGGATTCAAAACTAGATAATCGTGAATGATAATGCTCCAGTTTCTTTCTCCGAGAATGTTAGTCAACGTAGAATGGATTTTTTTTTCTTCCCAACCCCCTCAACCCAAAAGAAAAATTCAGGGTCTTAATAACTCTTCAAAAAGTCAGTTCACTGTATGCTTTCTCCTTTTTTTTTTCTGCCAGACCTCCGTCAGTTGTTAAGAACTACTCCTTAGAGCCAATGTTCAAGTTTACTCATATAGGAAAAAATAAATACATTTTTTTTTCAGTGATAAATTAGAGGAATTCCCATGATTATTCTTGATCAATTTTTGATATAGCCTGCCTTGATAACGTGAGCTTAAAGATTCAAGATTGTAAAAATGTTCTTGATATCTATCAAGTTATTCGTATACTCTGTCTACTAACTTATGCTAACTTTTCTATTGTTAAAATAGATGTTTAAATTAATTTCTTTTTATTCCGCTTTTTTTTTTTTTGCAAATCGTGAATACAGTTCTTCCAGATCTATTCAAACATTGCTGTCCATGTACTGAGGAATGAACTGAAAAATCACACGTTCCTACAGAGGTCGTTTACTCTCTAAACGCAGAGATTGAGCTAGGACACATTGCACAACAATAAGAATCAAGCAACTCCATGATATTAAAAAATAGTTGATATCTTCTCTGCAGTATGATAACCAACCTTGAATAATAGTAAGCAGATGGTGATTACGTTTCAGCAATAGCATAAGGAGAAAATAATAATGAATATGACATTAATGGTAGCTATGATAATAATATAGAGAGTGATCAGAGTTATTTTTACCAAGATATCAAATTGTTCACTTCTCCTGCAGAGCTCAAGCAGTGAAGTTCTTAACTGATTCTATTCAAGAATGAAATTCTCATAAGTTATGAATGAGTCATGTATGAGAAGTAGATTTCTCACAAGTTACCACTTAAAAGGATACAACACCCCTTGTCAAAATAAACTAAAAAGCGACGATTTCACGCACAATGCATTTTACGACTATCCCGGCGTAGTAAACCAATTTCTCACATCTCCACAGGTGTTTTTCATCTCCCGTCGTTGTCCTTTTCTCTACTTGGGCTTTGTATTCGTTTATTGAACCCATGTGACAATCCTCAAACATTCAATCATGCCTAATTAATACATGTACTCATGCCTTCTTAATACTCTGCAAACTCACGCAGCAATTTACTCGGTCTTCAGGCCACATGCCACAGTGGAATTATTTTGAACCTTTGCAACTTGGAACCGACGTAAGACCATAAAAAGATAAAAGATATGATAAATTGGATTTGTCATGATTTCAGCACCAGGGTAATAAACCACAAATGAATAACAATATACGTTAAAGAGGCCCTGAAATCCAAATGCATGTTGATTAGTGTTGATTTATGATACCTTAAACATCACTTTTGCGGTAAAACAAATATCTAGAAACATTTCACATATTTTTAACGATTTTTTCTTCTATTTTTCTTCATGTTACTTGGGAACGCCCACAAAAAAAAAAAAAAAATCCTTCCAAACCAATCAAAATTGATATTCTTGAAATGACCTCATCTGTCAATCATTGCTAAAGTACTGAAATGTTTAACAAAAGACAATGGAATGCACCTTCCTCTCGACTCAGCATAACTTGCATGTTTCTGTCCTATTAATGTGACTAACAAAAGACATGGCGAGGGAACATGCAAGTCATGCTGAGTCGAGGGGAAGGTGCATTCCAAGGTCTTTTGTGAAACATTTCAGTACTTTAGCAATGATTGACAGATGAAGTCATCTGAAGAATATCAATATTGATTGGTTTGGAAGGATTTTTTGTGGGCGTTCCCAAGTAATCTGAAGAAAAATAGAAGAAAAAAAAATCGGTAAAAATATACGGAATGTTTCTAGATATTCGTTTCACCGCAAAGGTGATGTTGAGGGTATCATAAATCAACACAAATCAACGTGCACTTGGATTTCAGGGCCCCTTTATCAAATCAGTAGGCCTACGGTGACTTCTCCTCTACGCGTTATATTTGCATGGCATGCCGAAATTATTTGATTTTACAACAATCCTCCGATATTACTACAAAGTGCTTAATGATCTCATTGTTCACCTTCCCTTTATACATAAAATTTATAAAATAATAATTCCCTGGGACTAGTATTTTTCTTGTTTCTCTCTCCTTGTTGTTTTTGTTTTCTTACTGATATCTGAAAAAGGCATGACGTATTATGTTATAATACATATTTTGAATGGTGAGCTTAAAGTTGACGTGTTTGCATGTACCCCGACAAACTCGATAGGCTGTGTGTCTTGTCTTGGAAGAACACTGTGCTCTCTTTTTGTATACAAATGACAATTATTGTTTATCCTGTTATGCAATCCCTTGAATGAAGGCGGTTCATAAGGCTAATCAAAGAACCACAGTTCAAGCTTGACTTACCAGCACTAGGATGGTTGATATCAACTGTTTTATTTTGCTATTTTCTTTCAAATATTATGTTTTTATTCTGGTCAAGATTTAAAGACACTATGCTTTCAAATAAATTGACTGTCAAAATAGGCTATTTAAGTTCAATCATGAAGGCAGTCTGTGAAAATCTTATTTTGATATGAAGATTTGAATCATATATAATGAATGAAAACAACTGCTAGATATACTGCATAAAAGTGATGGATTGACAGACATTCGCTCAGGACCGTGTATCTTTTACATGGAATAAAGGAAAATGAGAAGTATAGATATTTTCAAAGTAACTTAATGCCAATATAAAAGACTAGCCTGCAATGATAGTGAAAGAAGAGGATCGTTCTACTCAATTGTAAGGTATTTAATAGAGTGATTCGAAAATACATGTGTGCTCTAAGCAGTGACGGATAAGTGCTCTTATGCTTATCGGTATCATTTATCTATTGCAAAGGCAAATGTTTGTGTTTATGATGCAATTCCTGATTTATTTTGTGTTATGCTTTGTTGGAAAAAGAAGAATGAAAATAAATGAATTGAAATTGAAATTGAAGAAATTTACTTCTCTATATTTACTTGGCATAATTATTTCAAACTGGTGATATTTTGTTCGGTTGTGATTTGTTTGTTTGTTTGTTTGTTTGTTTTGAGATGCCTATCGGGATATTACCTTTCTGAGCGGCAGCCAACCATTTATTTTGATTTGCACAGATTTATCATTCGTATCTATAGATTCACCTGCAGTACCTGATATGGATTACTTTTGCGCATTATAAACATTGTTTTTTTTTCTCTGCATTATTTGAGGAAAGACTTTATTTCTGCCATTTCTGCAAATGATTTTTGGTATTTTATAACAAACTCATGCTATGAACTTCATTAACAGCAGGAAGCGACATATCTTATATTCGCCCTCTTCTTGAGTATGCGTCACCTCTCTGGGCACCTAACATAACCAAAGGACAGGCTAATGCCTTGGAAAGAGTTCAGAAACGCGTTTGTCGCATCATCCTAGGCAATGAGTACACCTCATATGAAAACGCTCTCAATGAATTACAAATCCCACGTTTAACGTCCCGGTATGAGCAGCTCCTCCATTCATTCGGACGTGGTCTTCTCCATTCCCCCCGCCATAGAGACTTCTTGCCACCTCCAAGGAATCAGATTTCCACACGTCAACTTCGCAATTCTCATGCCCTGAACACTCCTTTTTGCAGAACTGAACGTTATCGGAGATCCACTATTCCATCTGTTGTTCGCCTTCTTAACAAACAATAAGTTTTTTTTTTCCTATGGTATTTAGTTTGTTATAGTTGTTGTATGTATGTTGTAGTTGAAAGACTGGTTTTTTCCTATCTTCTTTCACACATGTTTGTTGTATATACTCCCTATGTTTCTTTTTTCTTTTCAAATTTCTTTCCCTCCTTAACCACAACACCAGTCACTGTTTTATGAAAAGGTCATCTTTGTTTATCTATAGAAGCCTTTTAGGCTTAACTTTCTTTCTCTCTTTTTTCCTTTTTTCTTTTTTTTTTTCCTACCCTTTTTATCAGACTGCATTTTAAGGCGCATTTCTCTCACTCTTCATGACTTATAAGATACATTGATATGTTGGTACATACAAGCATACAATTATGAGTATATATCACAGTGCAATTTTGAATCTATTGTGGAATCACATGTTTTTAAATTTCGTCAAAGGCAATTGTTTTATATATTTGTATGTGAAAGCTGCAAGGTTTGATGTCCCCAATTTTCTTCCACACACGTTTGCTGTTCTTTCTATTTTCATACTCTTTTCCCTTTTTAACTACAAAACCAGTAACTGATTTATGAAGAGGTTGCTTTTGTTTGTCTAGAAGCCTTTTAGGCTTTATTCTCCCTCCCACCCTTTTTATCAGACTGCATTTTAAGGTACATTTCTTTCACTTTTTATGACGCATGATGGTATATGGATATCTTGATACATACAACTATAATTATATTACGAGGAATATGAAAGTGCAATTTTAATCTATTGTATACATGTAATCATATGATTTTATTCTGGCAATACATGTATGTGGAAAGAAATGAAGTGTAATTGTTATATAGATTCTGTTATGATATAATATAGTAAAATATAAATGCAACATTTGATGAATTATACTATGTTAGGTGCTTTTGGTGTTTAATAATGTCATTGATTTTTTTTATTTTTTTTATATTTTGGTAATTTTAGCTCGAGGGTTGGTGAGAAGTTGTGTAATTGCTGTGTAATAACGTCTCCTCATTTTTGTACACCCCTACATATGAATTTTTGTTGTTGTTGCTTAGATTATGTTTTTTTTTTAATATTCATAATCCAGAGTTTTAAAAGAAAGTGATTGTATTGAGTAGTTTTTTTTTCTCCGTTGATGTACCAATACATGTATGTAAGTTTTTGTTGTGTTAGATTAACAGTTGTGTGATTTTTATGTATAATTTCTCAATATGTTTATTGTAAACACCTTCAAATGTTATTTGTGAAGCACTGTGATTTTTATCTATATACACACTGTACATGTACTCTGTAAACTGAATGTATTTCAGCCTTTGGGCTGCTAATTTCAGGAACAATAAACCTTATCAATTCAATTCAAAAAAATATAGAAATGACAAACAATAACTCTGAATAAAAATGTTTGAATAAACATTGGTCGATCTTGCATCATGGGAGAACCTAACTATATCGGAATATGCAATATGTAACGATGGAAAAATATTTAACATTCATCGCTTGAAGAAATGGCCGAACTTTGTAATAGTGAAATACAAGAGGGCTGTATGTCAATCATACAGCAGCTGCAGGTTGAGATTCTGATGTGTAGTAAATTGCACGTGGTGCCAGTGTGTCATGAAGAAATTTGAGAAGAAGAAAACTTTGCTTTCCGCAGAACACGTTAGAATGACACGAATATTATTGTAATGAACTTCATTGGTATCAAACAATAAGGTTATTCTACAATGCCTTTGATTAGCTACAGTGCTGGTGTTAGTTTCTATTATTTTACCAGCTCCGTGGTACACACGTTTGCACATGTGCAGATTCTGTGTATACCTATGTTCTATTTCGTTAGTAGTTCAATTAAATGCAGTCCAATATTTTATGTGTATTAAAGGATAGAGAAATCTCATGATGATATGCAACTCAGTAGACATTGTTTAGTGATAAACGGAGAAATGATTTAGTGCCAGGCTACGCTTTTCTTAACTCGAATATTTACGAGCTTTCGCCCGTTTATTTTTATTTTTTACATTTTCAATATTTTGCTAGTATTATATTAATATAACTTCACCTTGAACATTATCTTGATATCTCTCGCTCACTATTGTCTTGATGGCATTCGATTGTAGCAAATTCACCTTCTAAAATAACGATGATTATTGGTCTCGTAAGGACAGCACTACACAATTCGCAAAACACTTAACTAAAAGTACAAAACAATTCAAACGTTTGGGTAAAATTTGTACAATGCCACTTAAAAAGATTGATATGAAATATGTATATATCACTTACCAGTAAGAATACGCCGAAGTCCTAAGAGTAAACACACTTCAATCTCCGTGTACTATGACCCAGAATGGTTATGTAAATCGGCATGTCTACCCCAAGAGAGCGATCCTCTCAACGTGAGGTGCGATCAAGTGAATCTATAAAGGTTTTCTTAGTTTTGTTATTGTAATCAGTTAGGGGAATGGGTTATTGATTGCCATTGAGAAGACGACGGAACAATGAATACCCAAGATACATCGAGCGTGTCCACCACAATGAAGGCCTCTTCATCCCTTGTTGGTATGCAGCGAAACACGTTGAGGCTCACGTGAAGCACCAGGCTTGACGTTTTCTCTCGCTCTATGAACCATTACCAGGAAAACATTTTGCTGCCTTTACAGGTGAACCAATTGGGGAGAAATGCAAATCACACACACACACACATACACACACACACACACACACACACACACACATATATATATATATATATATATATATATATATATATATATATATATATATATATATAGACATATATGTAATATGTAACTTCATATGTAACTTCATAATTGCAATATATATATTGCAATTATGAAGTTATATTAGTCTGGTAGAGAGGAAGTGAAAATAGGCCTGAAGAAAAAAACAATTCATGACAAGTTATATTGATGTGTAGCAGTCTATATGTGCTACCTCTTCTGCAATGGTCCTGATACTGGCTAGCACTCTTTCCACTATACTTTGGTACCATTCACCCAGACCATTAATTCAAACGTCTTTCATTTCTCTAGTACCAAAGTCTTCCTTCGAAAGTGATTAAGAAATAGAAGGAAAATGTGCAATGATCATTCAGAGCTTTCACGCTGTTGCGTCAATGATGATAGTGAAGGGAAGAGAAGTATAAAAGAAGATAATTCGTGGCAATGTGACATGTAGGTCAGCTGCACTTGATATAATTTTCTTTGAACAAAATCAGCCCTGCTAAGAGAGTGGACATACTTTTTTTTTTAAAGAACTGCTATAGGGTGTATTTACTTATATATTGTGTGTTTTGGATTTATAGTGTACACTGGGGAAACACTAGAAGGTAGATGCTTAATGTGAGCATGCTACACTGGGACCGATAGTTTGAAGTTTTCTCTGAAGGAAAAGACTAGACGTCACGGCAAGTTCAGAAGAGAATGAAAGCTATTATATATATATATATATATATATATATATATATATATATATAGAGAGAGAGAGAGAGAGAGAGAGAGAGAGAGAGAGACGATGAAGACAAACAAGTTGACATAATGCATTAGAATCCAACTTCTCATTTGTAAACCAAATTTTCGACCCTTGCACGGATCTTCCTCAGGGTAACAGTGATATTCAGAAGCGGATCTAAAGGGGGGGGGGGGTGGGGGGGGGTTGCACCCCCCAAAAAAAAAAAAAATCCGGGGACCATTTTTTTTTTTATCTTATCTTTGTTTTTTTTTTAACTTGTAATTTCATTTTTTTCTATTTATGGCAATGACCTCTATACCAAAAATAGTGGTGTTTTAGATGCAAGAAAACGCCATTTTCACACACAGATTTTCAAAAATTCTCCCTACTGTGACAAAAGATCTTAATCAAACCCGTAAGATCTTTAAGATCTGTTGTCACACCATGGGCACTGATGAAGAGTGTGACTTCGCCTTTCAGTTTTTGAGAGCTATGCTCCGTTTTTAAGATCTTCAAGATCTATGATTTATTTTTTGACGGCGTTCTTCTTCTACTAATTGTTTTACTTATTATCATCAAGATGCCGAGCAGACCAATCTTCATATATATATATATATAGTGAATGCAGAAATATTAGTAAAACACATCAGTGAAGTTTGAGGAAAATCGGACAATCCCCTCAAAAGGTATGAGTGTTCAAGGCTTCGATACAATCGTGAATAGATAAGAAGACTACAATAATTCGTGATGTCACAGTTTGGCAATCATATAAAGAAAATATGATGAGAATTCCATCAAAGTTCACTTCTTTTAGAAAACAATATATTCCATCTACTTGTCACTGACACTATGTTATGGGTAACATTATCTCCCCTTCCTTCTAAAAGAGGTAATCCAGAAGCTCTTTCATTATGTTATGTTAGTATCATTTTGATATGTTAAATTGCTATGGTCTTCATAATTATCCAGCCATGCATGGTGGTACTGAAACCTGTGGGTATTCAGCTAATATTTTTGCATTCTCTCAATCCACACATTTGAATTTCATTTCCATTTAAGAAATCCTATACCTAGGACCTATATAACCGCTGAATCCGAGCGAGTAAAAAAGGAGAAATTGTAAGTATTGAGGTGACACGTGTTCGTGTTCGAGACCTACTTGGTTGCTCGATGCGAAACACATTGTATCGTGGGATGATGAATGAAGTATACTGAAATATCACTATATCTGTACACTGTGTGTACACACACACACACACACACATTATATATATATATATATATATATATATATATATATATATATATATATATATATATATATATATATGTTAGATATGAGAAAGGAAGAAGAAATCGGTGAGTAGTTTTGCCATCATTATTCCTCTCACTGTTCCTCCTTTCCGGAAAATGTATGTGTATTTATGTATGTATGTCTATTGTATGTAGGATATATATATATATATATATATATATATATATATATATTATATTCTACATTTTAAGAAAATAGGTTGGACCTTGCACCCTTTTTGGTCTGAAAGGTGGAAAGTTGAACCTATTTTTCTTAGAATGTATATATATATATATATATATATATATATATATATATATATATATATATAATACTGCCAAGCATTATACACGCATCAGACGAACAATTACAGGGTGTCAGAAATTGATTTAAAATGCAATACAGAATCAACAAACAGCCGTATTTCAATGACTTGTATATTTCCACTCTTTATCAATAAACTTTAAATACATTTTCACATCATTGTAGAGTACTGTTTTGGTATCAGATGCACACAATATGTGCGGTTTATTAATGTATGTTGTCATTACACAATTCATTTTTATCGACAATAAAATGTATCACAATCCTGAAAAGCACTTCAATAAAATTATCATAATTATTCATTATTGACATAATAACTTCACCATCATTTAACCATTGTCGTATGTACATCCCTTAGTAAAAATGGTAAGTGTTTGAATTACTACAAATCACTGAATTACTACAAAAATAGCAAAGTTTCTTTTCGAGGTGTAAACTAAAAATTGACCCTGGTTTGACCTGATTTCACACAAAATATCTAAAAGTTTTTGCTGCTTATCTAGTTCAAAACATTCTCTTTTCGGGAGAGAAGTTACTTTCAAATCTAATACGAAAAAAAAAATGTGTTTCAAAAAAGAAAGTATGCATTTATCTTGGATTGTTCACGTCAAGTAAGGGAAAAAATCCTCCTGAATGAATTGCACTATTATCTTTTTTTAACTTATCTAAGTTAAACTTATACACACAAATAAAGATCCTATAGACACATATAAGATTTAACAAGGCGAATTCTTAATGGTTTTGTCGTAAGTTAAAAATTTCCCCTTTTATGCACGACCATGCCAAAGCATATACAGACGTGTGCACAAGAATAATGTATTTTTCTTACTGTTAGGAATAATTAAGGCACTACAGCAGCAGCATTCAGATGGGCACAAAAAATCAAAGCAAAACAAAAGGAATAAAATTCAATGTCCATTACAGTTGTATTTACAACTACATAGGAATCACAGTACTTTTTGGTACATGTATGTGCAGATGTATTCATCGCAAGAGACTGAAGTTGTATTACTTCTCTGGTATCACATAATCGAACACACAACTGCAAATATCCATGGCATAGATGCACTGTTTTCAGTAAATAGAAAGAATTGCGGCGGGTCTAAAATGTTCATGTGCCTTTTCTCCTTTATTGTTGTTTAGTATCTTGTTAGTAATGCAGATTTCTACATTACCTCTCATCACGAGTATTTTTATGCCGCATCAGATACATCTTGAAAATGAAAAAAAAAACCATCAAAATTCTTCGACATCTTTGTTTCTTAGTGGTCAACGTGTAATATAAGCACATAAACTACATCTTATAATGGGGCAATGCTGTTTTTACTCTGAGATACGTATCATCGAGGTAGATTATCATCCAAAAGAATAAAAGAAGAGATTTTCCTGATGTGTGATAGGTCACATTACTTTGCAGTCAAGAAAAGACACGATAGCATATTCATACACCACAAAAACTGTCTTGATAAATCTGATTTTTCGACAGGTCATCGCGACAATGGCACCCTACAAAAATAGAACAAGTGGAAATGCTTTGAACACGCATAAAAGACTTCATTGTTTCACATTGGTGTTGGTCGGACAAGTGGTCAAAGACACTCACACGTCGGTGATGTAACATAGCTCAAGACTTCTTTTCCGTGTCGGCCAAAAACGCGGCGTTGTCAAATTCTGGCGCCACCTTGGCACCACTATTGTTGCTTGGAATGTCACTCGTGTAATCGGCAGGTGGAATGATCTGTTTCAACAACATGCAGGTCACTGCTACTCCGACAGTGAAGATGAGGACGAAGATGACCATGAGGGCGATCAGATCCATCTTGACGTCGAGGACCTGTACAAGGACGGCAATGACTACCATTAGAGCGTAGATGAAGACGACACCGGACACGTACAGGATCTCTTTGACAAGACTAGGAGTCTGGAACGGCTGATTAAGTTTCTCAGCTGAGATTTTCTTTTCGACCCAGAGGAAGAACCACATCACAAACCAGGCAATCAGGACGCAGAGATATTCGGTTGCTGGAATTCGAATCATCTCGTTCATGCGGATCCAGTAGCGTCCTTCCTTGTCGTAAAACACCCAGCCATACGCGCCGATCCCGGCGCCAATGTATGCGATGAATGGCAAGAAGTAGGTCCAGCGCGGCAGGAGTTTCCAAATGGGAAGACCGAAGAGTTGAGTCATGGTGAAAAGCCAGAGGAAGCCAAACATGAACATTGGGTAGAGCGCTGTGCCGTTGAGGGCTGGGCCACCGGTTTGCCAGGCAACCACCGTACCGTGGATGATTACCCATGCCTCAAGGAGAAGGCGCCAGTAGCGATTCAGGTGGACCTGTGTGTACATGAGACTTCCCTGCAGCATGAACATCCAAGTGTGAGTGAACCCAAGGGCGTGTCCAACAGTGTTCTCCATCGGGTGGTACCAGAACGTGAAGATTGCAGCCCAGGAGAAGGCATAGCCATGGTATTTGCGAATGAGTTCCTGTGGACCCCATGGAAGCCGGACTTTGTTGCTGATTCGACCGACGTCGTCTTTCGAAGGCCACCCGAACGCCATACCTCGGTTCCTGTACTCAATCATCAAGACAAACATGAGGAGCATGATCACAGAACCCTGGGAGCTCGCCTCCGAGACGTCCTGTGCCAAGGCGTCGTACGTCCAATGTGTCTGCCCAAGATGAAACACATGGAACACCATGTTGCCAATCAGAGGAATCCAGTTGAAGTACTTCATATTGGTCGAGTACTTCGGGTCTCCAGGAGTCGGGTAAAGATTCTTACTCCGCTGAGCGTAGTAGATACACCCCCACATGAAGAGCTGGTGTAAGACGTAGCAGATCCAGGTGATACTCCGGGTGAGTGCGGTGACTTCATCGGGCGGCAGCTGCCAGTAGTACCATCTAGCTGTGGCCCCCGACCCGTGTCTTCCTGGGACGCCGGGTTCTTCCTCGAAGGGTTCCGGAAGGAACCTTTCCTGCGAGCTTTCGCTGAGATTGTGATCATATCCGGAGTCTGCATCCCATCCCCGGTAGTCTCCGATGAAGATCATGGCAATGAGGATGCAAGTGATGAAGACAACACCGATGACCCATCCCACAACGTCCCATCTGAAGCCGGTATCTGCCGACTGAAACAACAAAGGAATATTGAGAACAAAACAGCATCTACAGTTCTGCTACGAATGTAGAAATATATGATAAAAACCGTTTGTATCTCCTCCCATATTAGCTGAGATTTCAGTCACTATCCCTCAAGAAATTGTCATTTGCGAATAGATAAGCGACTTGATTAACAAGTTCATTGCCGTCTCTCATGCAGTGTCTTTACAATTGAAATGGTGAAATTTAAGTCACTAAAGAGTTACAACGATGCTTATAACATTTCTATTCTAGTTGAACCTAAGTGTTATAATGTCTATTTAAAGTTGCTCTTAAGAAATCATGAAAGAATTGTCTTCTTTAAAATGTTGTATAGCATAAAAAAATCGGGCATTCATGTGATGTAAACAGACGTGATACTTAACACAGATTCAATGGAAAATTGGGATATAAGCAAGAAGGCAGAAGTATTATTTTCACTCACCTTCGTGAGGCTGGATGGTGTTGATAAGGAAGCAGCAGATACTCCATTACTCTTCCCCGTGCCGTTGGAATCTGTGTGTAGATATAAAAAGTAATCGCAATATGATTATTCGTGTTATTCTTTGTATATGATTGTGTGGATGTGTATGAAAGTAATAGAAGTACTCAGAATGGGATAACTCTTGTAGACGCACGCGCGCGAGTCTGCGTGTGTGTATGGGTGTGTGTGTGTGTGTGTGTGTGTGTGTGTGTGCGTGAGAGAGAGAGAGAGAGAGAGAATTTTCTATATGCGTGCAAGTATTAGTAAAGTAACCAATCGCTAATATGACTGCCATCTTTCATTACTGACACGAGTGCATGGCCGCGAATATATAAAACAACAGTAACACAGACACGCAAATTAAAAAAGGATTGATCAACGTGTAGTAGAAAGACATTTCCTTGATGCTACAGGACGTACTTAATTTGATTTACTCAAAGCATTTGAAAAAAACGGAAGGGAACAAAACAGTGTTCAAACGGTCGATCTGACAGAATTATGACATCATGGAAATACTCACAAATAAATTGATGAATATCAAAAACATAAGTAAAGGCGAAATTTCCCGCCCACGTCGACTGATAATACACCCAAGACGATTCTAAACCTTCGGGTAATTTATCAACGGATGTCGTCCTCATGATTCTGTACCGATAACACAGGTTAAGAGCAGACGATGTGCATTCGTGATATTTTCTATCTGTTACACAATGAAGAAACAGCTAATAACAAGTTGATCTGAACATGAACAATCTCAATTGCTCAGCTTTTGGCAGCTTTTCTGTAGACCTGTGTCACTTTCGCAGATTTACGAGAAAGGATCGATACACAGACGATTCACTGTAACCGACACACTTAACCCGCTGTTATAGGCGGAGCGAATTACAAGATAAGATACATATTAGTTGTTACATGTTGAAGTCCATAGTGTTGATACACGTGATGATTTTTTTTTTTTTGTGTGTGTGTGTGTCATGCAAGGAATAAAACAAACAATCTACATCATGACAGGTAGAACATTAACCCGTCGCTCTCGACATGGAGTAATTCACCGCATCGGCACGTTTGGTTCCCTATAAACAATTCAATCACTGATTTACATCACATCTTGCGTGACTCTTCACAGTAAAGCAGTATGCAGGACGTTGGACTTTGGGGCGTAATAAATCGTGTACCTCGTTCGTCATGTACCATTGCTAAATGAAACAGAGCTGCGACTGTGTATCTTGCCATGTCCATAATTCAAGTAAGGGAGAATGACCTTTGACGTTGGAGATTACTCAAGGAAGGCAATGGAGCAAACGGTGTACGTTAAATAGCAAAGAGGAATGAAGTCATTCACATTACTTCATTGCGCACTGACCAAACGGCATCAGAACCTTCATTACTATAATCAAACGGTGTTCGGCTTTGTAGCTCATGAGACTTCTTTTACCACCGCCATCACTGTCGTAATGATCCTACAGTCATAGTCCCCTTCTATACAGCTTGCGATACCATTTTCGCTCAACCTGATGACACTATGGATGATTTCATGTCCGGTGTTAGTGCTGGTGTTAGAAGTTAGTGTTATTTTAATGCCATTACCTGCGTTAAACCCGAACTTGAAATCATGCTATGGTGTTGAGTGTCGCGGGAGGAGGAGAGTTCCATTGTTCTTGTTGGTTACTTAATTATGTGCTTCTTTCCCATCAGCTTTGACATCGAGCAATGTTCGTTATTCCGATGGTTCTTTAATCCGAAAATGAAATCAGATTCTCTTTCCCGAATGTTAATTTTTCCGAAACACACAAATTCCATATACTTAATGTTCATCAATCAGAAAATGACACAGGGTTCGTTAATCCGAACATTAAATTATTGCGTTATGCCCGAGACTCGTTAATCCGAAAATGAGTGAGTAGTTTGTTAATCCAAAGGTTTGCTAATCTGAAAATGAAATCAGAGGTTGGTTATTTCGAAGTTTCCTCTATAATCGGAATATCAAAATAAATGTTTGTTTATCTGAAAGCGAAAAAAGTGCTTACAAACGAACCTTATTTCGTTTTCGGATCAACAAACCCTCGTAATAACGGACCGCTGATTTCATTTTCGGATAAATAAATCCTTGGAATAACGAACCTTATTTCATTTTTTAAGTGAACCTTTACTGGAATAACAAACCTTCGGAATAACAAATTGTAAACATAACATGTATTATAGTAACCCTTTATCTTCGCAAATCCACGGGAGAAAGTTGTAGGCCCTAATACCACCAGCGAACATGCCAGCCCGACCAGCGCACAGAGGAGTCTCGAACGAAAGACCACAGTGTTCTGAAATGTTTCATTTCTTCCTAATAGAGATCGACTACGTTTTGTATTTTTTTTTTCTTCAAAGAGCTTTATCTATTTTCACAGACCTTTCCTAAAATTTGATTCACACATATATGCCCCGATATAGCTCAGTCCCCCCCCCCCCCCGCCCACATAGTACAAATTTACCTATACGTGCACACACATGTTCACAAAATGATGCACACACGCAGAACAGAGTCAATCATGTCATATCCGAGCACACAATATGATGAGTTCACATTCAATCATGCTTAAAGACGAAACTACTTCATGGAACGAAGGTTAGAAGAGTAAAGGCCACTGGTAGAGAGATGAAGTGATAGGCTTATAGACCGACAAACAATTACATTCCTTCGAACGTTCCTTTAGACATGCAAAGCTATTATTTCAAAACAATACTATTCTCTATAGCATTATGCGGGAATGTCGGGATATTATACGCCGGATCCAGGTCATATCGCGCTGCATTTACCTGTATGCACGGGGAATCTAGAGCGTACGATACCACTTTGCATTCCTCGCTTTTCACAGTGACGCTATAGACTTGAGGCAGGGCCACACCTCCAGTCTCCTCGGATCTTGTCTAGAAGTCAAGCCAGATCCTCGATCAGACGTCCTCAAAATTACTTGCCAGCAAAACAATCTATTTGCACAATAAGTTTATAACCCATTCATATATTATGCAGTATCGTAGAAGTGACTCAGACCATCGAATGCTGGTGACCATTTTCCCCTGATCAGGCGACAGTATAAATGTCCAACAATTTTAACGCTATGAACTATGATTATTTGTACGTAACAACGTGTTCTAAACGAGACTTTGTCTATTGACCGTAGATAATTATCATAAAACTATCGGGAGCGGGTTGCAGTTGTGTAGTTGTGTGATGTATAATGATACATGTAGGGCCTACATGCAGTTGCGCGTGTGGGACTTTGACATCCTCTCTCGGATCACAAAGTCTATTCTTTCTGAAACTCTCAAGGACGTGAAAAACCACATAAATCAGCCTAAATTCGTCATTATATCAACTGCGGTTATACACAATTTCGTGCACTTTGAACAGAAATCCATAATGAGGGTGAGTGCCGTTTGTGGAACGAGCTTGAACAGGAAGTTGGCTGTTAGCATTTAACAATACTGTCAATGTGAACTTAAAATCCAGTTGAACCATCACGTTTCCCAGTGGCGTAAAAATCACAACACGACAGGTATGTTATGCATTCACCAATGAATTATTATGGAGAGGAAACAATATGACGAGTTAAAATCAAAAACAAAAGCAACAACAGATTAACGTCATTTTCAAAGTTTTTTTATCAACAGTTTTTACAATGATATGGTATGTATATATTGGAGTTTTTCGTCACTGACGGGAAAATGAGGTGGAATAATGCCATTGTTATTTAAACAGAAGAGAGAGGGATAATGAGGATAGATTTTAGATATTTTAGACTAAAACCAGCGTCCACCCCCCCCCCTCCCGTTTCACGGTCCTTGAAGAGGGCTCTTAGGCTTATATGCATGTTAACCCAGTTAGCGTTTTTTTTTTTTTTTTATTATCACCGCCGACCTACTGGATTACGCTTGTTTGTTTGTTTTTTACTTCACATTATTCATTTATTGCACGTATACCTAGCTGTCCTAGAGTTGTTTTTCAGCCATTAATACTTTGTTACAAATATATAATATCACACTGAAATTAACTGGAATGCATGACTATGACTATAGTTTTTCACAGCGGTAACGAAAGTGGAGTAGAAGTCTATTATATATTTCAATCCGAACCCAATCCATTCAGTACACATTTACATGCACCGCTGTGTACATCTTGCTCTTGGCGCGAGGAAAATTGGCCCAGAAATGCAAAGGATTGTAAGAGAGGATGTGTGCAGATGGAAGGTACGGTTACAGTTCGGTATTCCGAAGGTTCCTTATTCCGAAGGTTCGTTATTCCGATGGTTCGTTATTTCGAAGGAATTCGTTTCTCCCGAAGCGAAATCTATAAGTTTCGTTATTCTGGAGGTTTGTTTGTACGCGTCTTTTTTTTTTCTTTTTTCCCCCTTTTTAAACAATTTTTTTTATTAACGAACATTCGGAGCAATGAACATTACTCCAAGGTGAGGAAGATTTGGTCATGGGTCTACGAAAGCACGTTATGACCTCCCAAATGTGATCTTGTGGATTTGAAAACTATATCATCAAAACGGAAGAATAAATTATAATATTTTGAGATATACGAAATCACACGAGTTATAAACTTAGGTGAGAATGGTTTTCCTGGATTAGTTTTCTCTTTCATGCACAGTAAATTTAGACCATGCATAGCTGCCTGTAGCTGTGCTTCTTATCAAATTCCTTGAAGCGTCATTATTCATCGTCAAGTCACAGTGACTGATCGAAATTTTTATGAAGTTTTTGTTTGATCTATACGTTTGTCTGTCCTGAAAAGAGGCCTCTGCAGATTATTATCCTAATAGAAACATGAATTATCACAACTACATAATCATTACTTCTACATTACCAATAATCATCATTAGCATTAACGTAATAGTATCAGTTTATGTAAATTCCGTTATAGTCACACTGGTCCTTTTGCAACCCGGTTGTCGAAAACTTAATTAACTACAAAACTGTCATCTCAGAGGCTAGACTAGGCTAATTTTGATATGTCAGTCGGTTGACAGATTGAACAGGCTCTTTTTTTTTAAGTTCCCTCCATCCTTACTATCTTGTGCTATTTCAACTCAAAGTGATTTCATGAAGATCAAAATGTTTTTATATTACGTAGATTCATATGTGTTTGTATGCAGGTGTGTATGTATTATACTTTTGTTATACAACGTACAACTGTACTATTTTTTTTTATTTCCTTCATGACATTGCACCTTCTTGTTCAAATCGTCAATTCTACTTTGCAATAATTTTGTATCATTTGGATATGTGGCCTAAATGAATGAATAGAAATGAAATGAAATGAAATGAAATGAAATGAAATGAAATGAAATGAAATGAAATAGATTTGGAACTGTATTGATTATATAAGGTTGTAACAGGTCGTCGTCTCTTCTGCACCTCTTAATTTTTCTCCGCATAAAATTATCTCTTTATTGATAAGTCAAAGGAGACATCGAGGGGGCCCCTATCACATGCAATGTTCTTATCTGATGTGAATACTCACATTATCTCATACTTTTGTATTTCATAACTATAGATTTCGCAACCATCATCTTCAGGTACATATAAGGATGATCGCTGCACAATCGGTCTTTCTGGTTATCAAGTACACTCAAGGGAATAAAAATTGCGATAAAACTTTTCAAGATCATAATTCAAATATTTAGATTGTATAGCAGCTCCCTATTTGAACCCCGTGCAATAACACTTGTGCTCTTAGCCGCATGACCCGGGGCTTTATATCAAATAATTACATCTGGGAAAGCAAACAATGAAGTTCGACGTGAGCCACTTCTATTTCAATCCTGCGTGGGATAAATGCACACTCATACAGATACAAAAACACATCTTAACAAGAATAAATGAAGAGAACGAACTTATAGAAACGATTTCAGTGTATGACGTAACCTATGGGAAAAATGACTGCGTATTATAGATGAGAAAAAAAAATGACTGAACAAAAGGAAATTACTATGTGCATTGTCCTCCCCCTCCCCCGACTACTGAAAAGGACAACACAAAACCATTTCATGGGAAAAATGAATAAGATTTATAGAAAGAGACACAGAGTGGTTATAAGTTATATCATGTATAGTAAATGTACTGCGCATACATAAATTATTTCTGTCTGTTTTGCTTTAGAGGGGCCGCGGAACTTATGGTTCAAGAAATGAATAAAGAAAATTGAAAAAAAAAACCGCAAGAAAATCCAGAACTTTGGAGGGCTCCTTGATGGGCGGCCTCTAGCTGTTTTGAACTTCGTGGCCATGCAAGAGCATCTTTCTGACAAAATAATCTCGGTTCTGATCACGTGCAAACTACAATTTCTACTTAGAAGATGACAGTGTGAACGCAGCAGTGATGGTTCCTCGTTGGCTAATACAGTAACTCTCAGGAGGGAATAACAATGCATGTCATCAGCCATTGTCATGTAATATAGTATATCAAGATAGATGCATGTATCCTATAATAGTCTTTCATTCAAACTAGTCACCAGCACACGCATGTCACAACATAGATTCTGCTCATTCGCCTTTGCGTTGGAAGTTTAGGCCCTATTATGTGTGCTGCAAAGTTTTCTCGTCAGAAAAAAAGTGATTGTCACATGGATAACAAACATGATTATAAGAATACTATACTATGACAAAATGATTTGGTGCATCTACATCAGGAAAACTTCGTACATTCTAAACTTGTGGATACATTACACTTACAATGTTTTCTCATTCTGTTTCTGGCTTTCATGGATACACAAGACATCGACAAACTTTTTTGTAAAATGATACACATCTGATTTGCCATTTGCAGATGAAACAAAAACCCATAGCATATAGTGCTTTAGAATAGTTCTAAAATGTGGGTTAGGGATAGAAACAACCACTGTAAAAATATGAATCCGTAAAATTGATGTTAAGTATTGTTAAATATACAAAACGTGAATAATAGTTATAATAAAAATGTTTCCAGACTAAACGGTCTACAGTTACGGTTTACTGAGAAAAATACAGAAATCTCCTTATATTTTATGCTTTATCGCGAAAATTTTACATGATAGTATGTTTTGTGGCACAACAGACCTACACATATGCATTAAATGTTGTATCTTAAAATTTTTTTAAATCACCGTTCCCAAAGGTATACTGGTCTTTAAAGGTCTACCTTTGGGAGCGGTGATTTTAAAAATGTTCAAGATGTCGCATTTGATGCATATGTGTAGGTCTGTTGTGTCACAAAACATCCTACCATATAAGATTTTTGCAATAAAGCCTAAAATATAAGGAGATATTGGTATTTTTCTCATTAAACCATAACTGTAGACGATTTAGTCTGGAACATTTTTTATTATAACTATTGCTCATATTGTGTGTATTTAACAATATTTAACATATATTATACGGATTCAAATTGTTACAGTGGTTGTTTCTATCCCCAACTCACATTTTAGAACTATTTTAAAACACTAATACTGAGTTTTTGTTTCATTATGCAAATGGTAAATTGTGCCTTTAATATAATCTTGGAAACATTTTGGATGCCCTTTAAGCCGTTACTCATCTTCAGCCTTGGACTCGTTTATTTTGCAATCATCAAATATTAACCAGTCTTAGCAACAGACCTAGCACGCCAGCTGTCATAAAACCTTGCCAAATTAGATTTCAATGCAGATAGCACAGCTATGCCAGCGGTCATTCGTTGACCAAGGGGAGGATTTAAGAAATGCTTCGAAATGTCACTAAATTGTTTCTAAATTACTGAAATCTAATATATCAATAGCAGGGAATAGAGTTATCACTCTGGGTTAGGCATGATGCTGTGTCCAATTACATTGTACTTGCTCGCCACCAAAAAAAAAAAAAAAAAAAAAAAAAAGCGTGCAAGACCACGATGTCCGACTCAAAGGACGAGGAGTTACGTAATCACTCAATAGGCATACGTTTCCCTCAGGATAAAATAACAAAGCACACGGATAAGATCTAGTTGATAACAAGGCCGCAAGCATGCTTATAATACTGGGATCCCTTATGTCTCGTTTGACCGATCTGCCTAATTTATAGATCGTGGCTTCGCGACAACATGAATCTTTCGAAACGATTTTATCTTGCGATGTAACGTCATGTTGACAGCACAAGTGATATATTGATTATCTCGTAATTCTTTGGTTTCTTGTTTGTTTATTTATTCTGCATTTCACATTAAAAAGTACACAGAACAATACATGAATCATACATAAATCAAAGAAAGGTGACAAAATGGATGGATTGCCCATTTCAGATTCGCTATTATAATGATTCTGTTCTTCCATTGGGATCCAGTCACATCATTATTTTGACGCAACATGCAACAACATAAAGCTCCCATCAAAGTTTCGAAATCAGTTTTTGTGCTGACATAAGCAGCTTCAGTCTTTAATATCAGCTTACTCAAATAGAGAAGATTATTGTGTATAGTTATTAATCATGATAATTATACTCTATAATGAGAACAGGATCATGACTGTAGAATTTTTCTTTTTTTCATTGAGATGAAAGCTGAAAAAAAAAACCGACCAAACTAATGAAGATTGGAAAGTGGGGGAACTCGAGTCAGTCCATGCATGTTCTAATTGACTCGCATGACAAGAATAAAGTACTAGTAAAACCGGGAGAATACATAACAAAATGTCGGCAGAACAATAATCATTATGTCCATAATACGCCACTAAAATCACCTCGTTGAATAAGGGAATACTTCCACCTCCCTGGGAGTGATAACCTGTTTCGTTACTCATTATGTTTCCACAATGATTTGATGCAAATCACATGATGTCATGTTGTCAGAGAAATAGAAGGATTGGTTTAAAAAAAAAGTCAGTGAGACGTTCGTGAGACGTGTAATTCCCATCATAAAGATCAGACAGCACTAGGCTGCTTTACTAAACAGGTGCAACCTTCAAACGGATATTCCGAAACAGCCTATATAATCATGTGACTTTTCTTCTGGACTGAGTTTACTTCAGTTGCTTGCTAAGTTGTTAGTTGTTGTAAGTCAAAGCTGGTAATGGATTGAAATACCTTTGATTTCGACTTGCGTTGACTTCTTGTGGCCATTTTGTCCGGCGATGTGTTTTTCCTCATCCACCCTCGAATCGACCACGCTTACAAGCTCAACAGAATTGTTATCTTTCGATGTCATCTTCGATCATCTGCTGTCATCTGCAATGAATATCCAAAAATAATATTTCCCTCTACCACAAGCTCACAACCAGGTATAAACGGTAAACAATACGGCAGTATTTTTTTTTAAACAGATATACAGTATGTTATAGCTGCAGAGATCTGGTCCAATCGCGATGATGACGTTATGGCGTATGGCGTTTCTCGCGAAATCTACAACATTATAGTGCATATCTATAGATGAAGAACAATTTCAATACTGCGAAAAGCGCAGTTGCCCAAACGGTGACATGGTATTGTTGTATAGGCACAAAGAAAACTGACATGAATAAAATCATATTCGTCAGTCCACTGATGATGATGAATAGCACACATAGCTTCGTGCACACACTGAACATTCAACGTGAATGTGCGCAGAACGCATCAATAGGCGAATGGGAAAAGCTCCTCTATACCTCAATGTTCAATTTATACTACAGCTGTATCGAATAACAGAGGGAGATAGATAGATAGATAGACAGATAGATAGATGGATGGATAGACAGATAGATAGATACATACATTGTACATACATACATACATACATACATACATACATACATACATACATACATAGAAACATGTATAGATAGGTGAATATTGTAGATATATACAAATATATGTATATAGTTTGAGTTAAACAGTGAAGTACGACATAATCCTTGCATTATCATAATGAATTCAATCAACGTAATGGCATAGCATACCGCTATAGCGGTATGCTACATGTATGCCATTACGTTGATTGAATTCATACTACATAGGGTATACCCTCACTGAATCCAAGTGACACCTGCCATGCATGTAATAATCATAAAATAGATTGTCCTCGATCATCCGCCTACATCACGAGAAGGATAAATACTCTTTTTGAATTCAGTAGTCTGTATATTTACCATACTCACGAGATTCCGAATCGCAAAGGATGTCTCTTGCACTGTTCTCTTCAATCTTCTGCACAACCAAATCTTGATTTCAGTGATGTGCAACTGGAAGATCCCACTCAGTAACTGTCAGTGTCAAGCTATTGCTCCTGTACCAAGGAGATCTGTCAAAGATCGAGAAAATAGTACGTTCTATGAGAATGAGGATACCTCCTTGGAATCTCTTGTGCTTATACTGTCCGGAGTGGGAGTAGAGGGAAAGAATAAATCACATCTCAACTGTGGGGGCCATTCAAGTGGGTGGGTGGGTTGAGAACGCTATCAGTCTCCTTCAGACGCTATAGAAATTACGGGACTGTCAGAACGGCGAACTATCACACAGGGAAAAAGAATGCGCCAAATCCTTCCTGTAAGGTCCCATGCGCGGAAGATGACGTGTTTACGTCACAAATTTATTAAATGATAAGAGATGAACAGTTTGATAATGGTCATGCAGCAGTATTGAAAACTACAATATAATACAAAAAAAAGCACTTGCAGTCGAAGCGAATACACTGCGCAGCTTCGTCTACGCATGGAGCTATACACAATGGATTGGTCAGTGCATTGGTCCGTGACAGGATGGGCGCTGCTATTCACAAAGTGGACAAACAATAACACACGTGGGGTGTCCACGTGCAGGATAGACTGTCCACGGTTGAACGACATCCTGGTTTGTGAATGGGCGGGGTCTAGAGAGGGGGCGAAAAAAGCCCGGGCGAAAAAAGCCCCCCCCCCCCCCCAGAAAAAGAGAGGAGGAAAACACACACACACACACACACACACACATACACACACACACACACACACACACACGCACACACACACACACACACACACACACACACACACACACACACACACACACACACAAAAGACCCCAGCATCTTGAAGGTCAAGTTCGTCATTCTCCTTTGATTTTAGAAAATTTCAGATTTCTTTGGTAAGTGCCAAAACTCGACCTATAGACAAACCACTCGGGGAGTGCATGACATGCGAATTGGATATCCAAGATATGCAATGACCATAAAGAGCAAGGACTCATTCTTTTAATGGTTTTATATTTAGAAATTTGTATGGTGGTGTAGTTGTACTTTTATTAAGCGGAAGTAGTTGGACTTGCTCACAGCCAAGCCTTAGGTATTGCTGACTAATTTCCATCAATGTGAAACGATGCAGCCCCTCATTTTGCATCATGTAATGGTTAGTGTTGTCACTTCTTGGAATATGAAAGCTTTGAAACTGTAGCCTCTTTAATAATATTCCTATTTTAATGACTTAATCAAGATGAAATTAAACCTCCCTGTTTTAATAAAACTTTTTTCAATAAAGTTGAGTCGATTTAAAGGGGGATGGAGCCCAAATAATATGATGCGAATTGAGGGACTGTAGAAATCATGGGCGTAAATCCCGGGGGGGATGGAGGGGGGGATATATCCCCCCCTGAAATGGAGGAGGGGGGGATGGCCTGTACAATCATCCCCCCCTGAATTTTGAAGAAAAAAAATGGAGGAAGCAGAAATGTGATTGTATCAATTTTGGCATATTGCATGACGTTTGTACGCCGGCCTTCAGACAGGTAACAGAGCTGAACAGTATTCTATCTTGTAGGAAATCGAATGCATAATTTTCTCAAGCGCTCGCTCGCTTCGCTCGCTCGCGGACATGGACATACACTGTAAGGTATGGCTCAGACGTTGACAACGTCAAATAGTGTAGGCCTACATATAAACATGCTAAGACGAGAGTAACTTGGGACCATCTGCAAAATATGTACGAAAACAAACAAACAAACAATAACAAAACTATATTGCCATAATTGAACCCCCTCCATTTCCTGAATCATTCATGAGGAACGACAGTGACTGATAATTCAGTCAAGATACATCTGTGGGTATACCCAGGGAAGATCAGGGGCGTCGAAAATATCTCGGGGGGGGGGGGGGCAAAGGGCATTTGCCCCGCCCCTACGAAAGTGTTTAGGCAGGCAAATCATTTATCCCCCAAGCAATTTCCGAGATGAGGACAAATTTCGAACTTTCTTAATGGAATTATTGTCCAAATACCGCCAGAACTTTGCACCAAATCGTTGAATTGCAATCATAAACATGCAAAAGCTCCGCTATACTGGATCCCTTTCGATAAGTACACTGTTGAGATTGACGTATATTTCCCTAATTTGTCAAAGAGTGTGCAGCATATCTTTCACTTAACAAAAGGTCCCTCATATGCAGAGGCGTCGATGGGGGGGGGGATGGTTCCCCCATAAAAGTGGGACAAACCAAATCGCAAAAATATAGCTAAAAACGGCGGTTTTTGGGGTGTAAAATGTCAAAATTTTAAAGCTCGCTCGCTCCGCTCTCTCGCATTTAAGCGCTAAGCCATTCCCCTGATGTTGCTACCAGTGATTGACAGCAGTTGCGCCCGGTGCGCCCCCCCCCCCCCTAATCTCCAAAGCAAAAAATATAGCTACAAATGGCAGTTTGGGGGACTGTAAGATGTCAAAATTTTTCAAGCTCGCTCGCTTCGCACACTCGCATTTAATCATTATGCCATTCTCATGATGTTGCTGCCATAAATTGCCAGCAGTTTTCCCCCGGTGCTCCCCCTTAATTTCCAAAGCTAAAAATAAAGCTACAAACGGCAGTTTTTGGACTGTAATAAGTCAAAAATTTTGAAGCTCGCTAGCTCCGCTCGCTCGGATTTAATCATTATGCCATTCTCCTGATGTTGCTGCCAGTAATTGCCAGCAGTTTTCACCCGGTGTGCCTCCCCTTAATTTCCAAAGCGAAAAAACACAGCTACAAACGACATTTTCTGGGATTGCAAAATGTCAAAATTTTAAGGCTCGCTTGCTCCGCTCGCTCGCATTTAATCGCTATGGCATTCTCCTGATGTTGCTGCCAGTGATTGACAGCAGTTGTGCCCGGTGCGTCCCTTTTAATTTCCAAAGCGAAAAATATAGCTACAAATGGCAGTTTTGGGGACTGTAAGATATCAAAATTTTCAAGCTCGCTCGCTTCGCACACTCGCATTTAATCATTATGCCATTCTCATGATGTTGCTGCCAGTAATTGCCAGCAGTTTTCGCCCGGTGCTCCCCCCTTAAAGGTCCAGTTTACCTTTGGGAGCAGTGATTTCAAAAATGTTCAAGATATCACATTTGATGCATATGTGTAGGTCTGTTGTATCACAAAACATCCTACTATATAAAATTTTTGCAATAAAGCCTAAAATATGAGGAGATATCAGCATTTTTCTCAATAAACCATAACTGTATACGGTTTAGTCTGGAAGCATTCTTATTATAACTATTGTTCACATTTTGTGTATTTAACAATACTTAACATCAATTATACGAATTCAAATTTTTACAGTGGTTGTTTCTATCCCTAACTCACATTTTAGAACTATTTTAAAGCACTAATGTTGGGTTTTTGTTTCATCTGCAAATGGTAAATTATGCCTTTAATCTCCACAGCGAAAAACATAGCTATAAACGGCAGTTTTGGGACTGTAAGACGTCAAAATTTTGAAGCTCGCTTCACTCACTCGCATTTAATCATTATGCCATTCTCCTGATGTTGCTGCCAGTTATTGCCAGCAGTTTTCGCCCGGTGCTCCCCCCCCCCTTAATTTCCAAAGCGAAAAATATAGCTACAAACGGCAGTTTTGGGACTGTAATAAGTCAAAATTTTGAAGCTCTCTCGCTTCGCTCGCTTGCATTTAATCATTATGCCATTCTCCTGATGTTGCTGCCAGTAATTGCCAGCAGTTTTCGCCCGGTGCTCCCCCTTAATTTCCAAAGCGACAAAATACAGCCACAAACGACAGTTTGGGGGACTGTAAAATGTCAAAATTTTCAAGCTCACTCGCTTCGCTCGCTCGCATTTAATCGTTATGCCATTCTCCTGATGTTGCTGCCAGTACAAACTGCCAGCAGTTGCGCCCTGTGCGCCCCCTTAATTTCCAAAGCGAAAAAATACAGCCCAAAACGGCAGTTTTTTTTTACTGTAAAATGCCAAAATTTTCAAGCTCACTCGCTTCGCTCGCTCGCATTTAATTGTTATGCCATTCTCTTGATGTTGCTGTCAGTAATTGCCAGCAGTTTCACCCGGTGCCCCCCCCCCCCTTAATTTCCAAAGCTAAAAATAAAGCTACAAACGGCAGTTTTGGGACTGTAATAAGTCAAAAATTTTGAAGCTCGCTTGCTCCGCTCACTCGCTCAATCATTATGCCATTCTCCTGATGTTGCTGCCAGTAATTGCCAGCAGTTTTCGCCCGGTGCTCCCCCCTTAATCTCCACAGCGAAAAATATAGCTACAAACGGCAGTTTTGGGACTGTAAGATGTCAAAATTTTGAAGCTCGCTTCACTCACTCACATTAATATGCCATTCTCCTGATGTTGCTGCCAGTTATTGCCAGCAGTTTTCGCCCGGTGCTCCCCCCCCCCCCTTAATTTCCAAAGCGAAAAATATAGCTACAAACGGCAGTTTTGGGACTGTAATAAGTCAAAATTTTGAAGCTCGCTCGCTTCGCTCGCTCGCATTTAATCATTATGCCATTCTCCTGATGTTGCTGCCAGTAATTGCCAGCAGTTTTCGCCCGGTGCTCCCCCTTAATTTCCAAAGCGACAAAATACAGCCACAAACGACAGTTTGGGGGACTGTAAAATGTCAAAATTTTCAAGCTCACTCGCTTCGCTTGCTCGCATTTAATCGTTATGCCATTCTCCTGATGTTGCTGCCAGTACAAACTGCCAGCAGTTGCGCCCTGTGCGCCCCCTTAATTTCCAAAGCGAAAAAATACAGCCCCAAACGGCAGTTTTTTACTGTAAAATGCCAAAATTTTCAAGCTCGCTCGCTTCGCTCGCTCGCATTTTATTGTTATGCCATTCTCCTGATGTTGCTGCCAGTAATTGCCAGCAGTTTTCGCCCGGTGCTCCCCCCTTAATCTCCACAGCGAAAAATATAGCTACAAACGGCAGTTTTGGGACTGTAAGATGTCAAAATTTTGAAGCTCGCTTCACTCACTCACATTAATATGCCATTCTCCTGATGTTGCTGCCAGTTATTGCCAGCAGTTTTCGCCCGGTGCTCCCCCCCTTAATTTCCAAAGCGAAAAATATAGCTACAAACGGCAGTTTTGGGACTGTAATAAGTCAAAATTTTGAAGCTCGCTCGCTTCGCTCGCTCGCATTTAATCATTATGCCATTCTCCTGATGTTGCTGCCAGTAATTGCCAGCAGTTTTCGCCCGGTGCTCCCCCTTAATTTCCAAAGCGACAAAATACAGCCACAAACGACAGTTTGGGGGACTGTAAAATGTCAAAATTTTCAAGCTCACTCGCTTCGCTCGCTCGCATTTAATCGTTATGCCATTCTCCTGATGTTGCTGCCAGTACAAACTGCCAGCAGTTGCGCCCTGTGCGCCCCCTTAATTTCCAAAGCGAAAAAATACAGCCCCAAACGGCAGTTTTTTACTGTAAAATGCCAAAATTTTCAAGTTCGCTCGCTTCGCTCGCTCGCATTTTATTGTTATGCCATTCTCTTGATGTTGCTGTTAGTAATTGCCAGCAGTTTCACCCGGTGCCCCCCCCCTTAATTTCCAAAGCTAAAAATAAAGCTACAAATGCCAGTTTTGGGACTGTAATAAGTCAAAAATTTTGAAGCTCGCTCGCTCCGCTCACTCGCTCAATCATTATGCCATTCTCCTGATGTTGCTGCCAGTAATTGCCAGCAGTTTTCGCCCGGTGTGCCTCCCCTTAATTTCCAAAGCGAAAAAATGCAGCTACAAACGACATTGTCTGGGATTGCAAAATGTCAAAATTTTAAGGCTCGCTTGCTCCGCTTGCTCGCATTTAATCGCTATGGCATTCTCCTGATGTTGCTGCCAGTGATTGACAGCAGTTGTGCCCGGTGCGTCCCCTTTAATTTCCAAAGCGAAAAATATAACTACAAATGGCAGTTTTGGGGACTGTAAGATGTCAAAATTTTCAAGCTCGCTCGCTTCGCACACTCGCATTTAATCATTATGCCATTCTCATGATGTTGCTGCCAGTAATTGCCACCAGTTTTCGCCCGGTGCTCCCCCTTAATTTCCAAAGCTAAAAATAAAGCTACAAACGGCAGTTTTGGGACTGTAAAATGTCAAAATTTTCAAGCTCACTCGCTTCGCTCGCTCACATTTAATCGTTATGCCATTCTCCTGATGTTGCTGCCAGTACGAACTGCCAGCAGTTGCGCCCTGTGCGCCCCCCTTAATTTCCAAAGCGAAAAACATACAGCCCAAAACGGCAGTTTTTTTTTTTTTTTTTACTGTAAAATGTCAACATTTTCAAGCTCGCTCGCTTCGCTCGCTCGCATTTAATTGTTATGCCATTCTCTTGATGTTGCTGTCAGTAGTAATTGCCAGCAGTTTCACTCGGTGCCCCCCTTAATTTCCAAAGCGGACAAAATACAGTCACAAACTGCAGTTTTGGGACTGTAAAATGTCACAATTTTCAAGCTCGCTTGTAACAGTTTGTCAGAAATATATCACTCTCCTCCCACTTTATATTTCATGCAAAAGAGTGAGACATCCGATCCCTGTAAAGTGTGTGTGTGTGTGTGTGTGTGTGTGGGGGGGGGGGGTTACCAAGCTTCTCTCACCCCCCGTCCCCCTCAAGGCTGCGCCGGTTCGGTTATGGGCTTGTAATTGTGGTGATGGTGACTATCGCCGATCATCCCCCCCCCCCACTCCTCAGTATGGATTTACGCCTTTGGTAGAAATATAAGTGAAACATGGTAATGAAGTTTTAGGAATTTCAGACATTTCCAAGTTATGAATCTTAGAGTTTCGTCATGATAAGAAGACCTCAACAATTCGTGATGTCATAGTAGGACAACGATATAAAGGAAATGTATAAATTCAACACGTTGCCATTCTTCCAGCACACAAAGACCACTTTGCTTACCTCTTTCAGAAGGCAAGGATAATCATATTATATCGCCCTCAACTTTTCACTAACACTACTGTGTGGAAGGAATGTGCAGGGCCTGCTTTTACCAAAACAAAAAGAAAGAAAGAAAACACTGAGAAATTATGTGGTATGATCAATTCATTTCCCTTTAACTAAACTTTATCGACAGATAAACATTAATACAGAGTGGAATTATCGACTGATCTTGAATATTACCCCCTTACCTCTTCTAGAGGTTGATGGTTAACATAGTGCTTCGAAGTCAGTCGCTGTGTTAGTTCACGACTCCACATTATTTCCATTATGAGAAGTATACACAGCCCAGTCGCTGTAAGTAGCGACAGCGTATTAACAGCGTCTGGTCGGGCTGTATATGAGAAGAATCACAGGCAACGGAGTGTAAAGATCGCGTGAGACATATTATTAATGAAATGGCTGAATGCGATATTATAATGGAGATCATTAGGTGAAATCATCCGCCCGTGTCGTTATCCGCAGTTATTTGTTGTATATAATGTCTGTGTTATTTTGAGATGTAGACGGTATGTCTTCCATGTACAAAACAATATTGTATCATTCACGTGAAGTGCAATCAATAGCTGTCCAGAATATCTATGCAAATACAGTTGTGCAAGGTCATATAAGTGTTCAGATCTGACAAATTGTCTGAGGTTCCCACGGGTATGATAGAGAGAATTGAATGCTAACATTGAATGCGCGACACAATTATCAAACATTGCCTGTTCGCAATAACCAATACATGTATATATTTGTCATAGGCCTACGTACTGATTTAGCGTTAGAAGGGTAGACATTTAATTGTTGTAAGGCTTCTTTGCTGAAATTATGTCGTAATTCTCTGTTCATATTAGAAACTTGAAGTACATCGCAGGAAAATCATGATCTTATGAGTTCCTCCTCGGGCCCGCTTTTATTCATTCTTGGCGTGATTTACTTGAAAACTTTGTCAAACTTCATGTCCCTTCTTCTATGATTGCCGAAATTCCAACATTTTTCTTGTCACAAAAGCCCTTATATAGTGGATAGAAAACTTAAATCAGTTCAAGTATGGATTCAAGCTAACAAAATATCTCTAATTGTAAGCAAAGAATTTTTTCATTTGTTTTTAATATATCCCTTCGTCATATTTATGTATCATCTACCAACGACTTGCCAGACATTATCTACCATTACGTTTTTTGTAAAAACAAACAAACAAACAAACAAACAAACAAACATGCAACCCGATACTTATCATACTCCGTGCACGAGACAAAAAGATTAATAAGCTCACATTCCACGTTGTTGTTGTTGTTGTTGTTGTTGTTGTTGTTGTTGTTGTTGTTGTTGTTGTGGTTGTTTTGTGTTTAGGGGCGTTTTCCATTCTCTTTAGAATATTTACGCGGTGTTATACTTTCACATAGTCTTTTAGCCCAGAAAATTGCATTCACCGGACCCCGGTCACTTTGGAATGATCTTTCTGAAGATATAGTTAAAAGTTCTTTATAAATATATGTTAGCTTTGAAACAAAACAAAAAATAAATTAATGCTGGTCAACTATGTTGCCTGCATGACTGGAATGCATTGACCTGTTATCTTTATCATTCCTCTTATATTGGTGTGATAATTATGTTTAGACCTATTATGAAGTGTACGTTTGCTTTGCCTCGGTTTCAAAGGCAAAGAAAAATATTTTTGCTTTCGCTTTCGTAGTCTCTTTGCGCTCGTTCTCATAATTCTAGTACGTGAACCTGACGTTAGATGTACTCGTATACTTGTCTAATTTATTTTTTTACCTAGTTCTCCTTCTCGTTCTTCATTCGACGATTACTTTTCACCCTTTGTTCTTTGCTATTTCAGCTTCTACATGTGTCCTTTAGTGTTCTTTTTGTGCCTCATCGCCATTGATGATAATGAAATACATTTATATAGTCAAAGTGCTATTCAATATTATCTGAAGCACATTCGAAGGTACCCGGCCTTCTCTACTGAGTATAATGTACTTTGCCCTATAAACTGCTGGAAAAAGCTACGCACATATAGGGCTCACAGGGGTAAATAATTCCCCATAGAGACGTGTGTTAAAATTCAAATCCCCCCCCCCCCCAAAAAAAAAAAATCTGTTAAATAGCTGGGAGAAATGAGGTGTTTTATTTTCTCTAACCTGGATAAGTGAGATATATTCTTTCATTATTCCAAGGCGGGTTCTTCAGCTCAAACTCTGTCCAGGGGTCCGCAAAGCCAGACTACTAGTTCTTGTCACTCAAAAAACACCTGTTTTGTGTACATGCACCCAATGAAATATAGTCCCTTCAAATTCCTTGAGAAAAGCTTTCATCTTCCAACAAAAAAGCAGTTTGTAGAGGAATTCATACTCAATATTTAGAGCTATATTCACTTTTTTGCCAAACTGCATTAATGATTTTTAATGACTTTTTTTCTTTATTTATTTTGGTATCTTTGGCACGATACATTCCATTTTATTTACAAGTGTGAACCCTATAGGGCCTATACGTACATAATTATCTCAGCATCTTCCTAGTCAATAGAGGGCGTACTATAACATAGAAGCCCAGAAACCGTTTTGAGCTCTATGGCTGTGCAAGCCCAGCGACATAGAGGGCTCGATCTGTAGAAGCCAAAATTCATCAGTAAATGAAAAGTGGATTCAGCTACTTTTGAGAAGCTGTTCATTTCATATTGCAACAACACGAAACAATTCCTTACTTCGCCCACAGATGTTTTATTTTTACAGCGGTCGTTTATTCGTTTAACTGATATTTCTGTTCTGATATCAATGTTCCTCGAAAACTTGAGTATATGACTTCATGGCTATTTTTTAAATATCTTTCTCTTGTTTTGTTTTGTTTTTTCAGTTTGACCTAATAATGTATCATTACTTTTATTTACCCTGGATGGAGCAGTTATTAGTTGAAGGCGTTTGTCACGGGCCAATGAATGTGTAATTATGTTTTATTTAAAAATCTGCGTATTCATTTCTCTCATTTTTTTTTTCTTGGGGGGGGGGGGGGGAGGGGAAGGGGCAGGGAGTGTCAGTGCCTGAGGTTGGTGAAAGTGTAGGCCCTATAAGGCACACACACACACACACATAACAGACAGACACAGACACAGACACAAACACGCACAACTAAAATCAATGAAATGCTAGGGTTGAATCTTTGGAAAGTGATGAGTTTTCGCGTCCGTCTGTGTGTGATATAAGTAAGTATGATTGTGCGTGTTTTTTTTTCCCGTCGACAGTCTTTTTTTTTTTTTAAATTCTAAACTAAAATTATGGTATATCAGTCAATAAATTACACCATTCAATTAATGTTTCACTCTCTTTTTTGTTTATTTGTTTTGTTTTTTGTTTTTAAGAGCCAAAAGTGGGGGCAGGGGTGCTTGGGGGAGGGGCGTGCTGCAGTTCCCCACCCCATTCTGAGACTCCTTAGGCAGTTGTTATAGGCCTATCTTATACAAGAGCACTTCAAGTGGCACAGCATTCATGTCCTCACTCAAGTCATGCAAATCAATCATGAAAACAAAGTCGAAGTCAAATAAATGACTAAATAACATCATTTTCTTTTAAATAAATGCCAATGATTTGAATGTTTGGCAAAAGCTCAGTGTAATGGAACTTCATAATAAAGAGGTCGGATATAACAAAACCGTCTTAATAATAGGAATTATAACCAAGGTGGTCTCAGGCCCCAATTCGATAGAGCACAGATCCTATTCATAAATACAAAAGTAGCTCTTTTCAATGTATTTCTTTGTTTTAGTGTTCTCTGATATGAAACTTTACGTAAAAGTAATTCTAAGCGTCAAGAAAAGAGTGTTCAAATATAATGACTTTGGCAGTATTTTGCAAATAAAACTTTATATCGACAATGTCTTGAAGGACAAACACAAGCACAGCTATGATAATGAAGGACCTTTGTATGGCGGAAGATCGTTGCGTGTTGACCGCTGTATACTCGCCGTGTTTTTTCCTTCATTTTCTGAGCAAAATAAGATATGCATACTGATTGCAATAAGTATAAAATATAGATAATATAAGGACCCTATTAATCATAATGATAACAGTAATAAATAATTTGTTAGCAATACTATGTCATTATGTATAATAAAATGCAATTACTATCATTCTTATTATTTTCATCATGATATTGTTGATAAAGTGACAACAATATACTGATAATTATTTTTGGACTATACATTATCTGATTCTACCTTTTTCCTTCTCAAATTCAAATTCCATCTGGAGAGAAAACTATATCGCTCGTGTGTCTTTAGATATCGTGTACCTCTTCTATAAACACGGACATCTAGCTCGATCAAAATTGTATCTTCCATGAATTGCAGAGCTAGATCATCAAAACTTTATAATAATGGTTGGTTAATTGAATCGAACCACGAGGCTATAACGGGACCTCTGTTTGCATGGTCACCATTAACAGGTATAGGTCTTACCTTTTTAAGGTTCTTGTACAACTATACTTATAGACATATATTGGTCGAGGCGAGGATTAAGCTTTTAATTTTTGCGAGATACCAAGAATATGTTACAGAGCATACCATTTTAAGAGGAATTCAAAGTTTATTAGATGAAAATTGCATTTGGAATGGCTGAAACATCCAAGAGCAAATCAAAATATAAAAGCGATTGAAACAAAAGGTGGGTCCCACCTTTTACTGAAGATTACTCTGTTTTGGGTATGCCTATCTCAGCCATTTCAAAAACAATTTTCATCAAATAAACATTGAATTCCCTTTGGAATTACCGTGATCTGTCATATTTCATAAGAGGTTTCTCAATTTCTCACCTGAATTTCCTAGAAACCTGAAGTTAGGTCTCAATTAAAGGACAAGTTCACCTTCATTAACATAAGGATTGAGAGAATGTAGCAATATTAGTAGAACACATCATTGAAAGTTTGAGGAAAATCGGATAATCCGTTCAAAAGTTATGAATTTTTGAAGTTTTTGTGCAGTCACCGATGGATGAGAAGACTACTGCAGTGTATGATGTCACATGCGTACACCAATATAAGGAAAATATAAAGAGAATTTCACAAAATTTCATCTTTTGAAAAAAGTACACATTCCCTTGACTCGTTACTGACATATGTTATGGGTAATATTATTCCCATTGCCTTTAGAAAGAGGCAAGTCAAGTGCTCTTTTATTATGCGAAAAATAGTGAAAATATGTTGAATTTTCTTTACATTTTCTTTATACTGTTGTACTCATATGACATCACCAGCCTTAGTAGTCTCCTCATCCAGTGGTTCCAACACAAAAGTTTTAAAAATTCATAACTTTTGCATCGATCGTCCAATTTTCCTCAAACTTTCACTGATGTGTTCTACTAATATTGCTGCATTCTCTCAATCCTTATGTTAATGACGGTGAACTTGCCCTTTAACGAAAAGTATATTACCCTTTAATGTAAAATCACAGTTACAAGTATGTCGTGTAAAATCTTGAGTTATGGGCATGTCTGACCACATAGGCTGATTTTGATAATTATATGGATGCTGTTGAGCAGTAGGAGCAGGGAAGTGTTTCTTCTCACCTCCCTGGAAGGAGATGATAATACCGGTAACCAACCAGCATCCCCGAATCCCTTTCCGCATAATGTGCTTCAGTTTTGTGATAAGTGTTGTTGCGTCGACATTTTCCCATATTATTTGTACGGATATTGCATAATACATGAATTGGCAAGCGTTTGGGCGGGTTCCAAACATCGTGCTTCTTTTTTTCCACCAACACTCATAACTTTGACGTTCAACCAAGGGGTGGAATATATTGAAATGAAAAATGAAATGAAATGAGATTTATTTACCAAACAAACAAACAAACATCCTCAACAAAGTCACAACAATTAATAGTTATAGTTTGGCAAAAAAAGAACTGGCAATAGCGTGCAGGCTAGTCGAGGCCAGTCCTTTCAATGATATAGATTATAATATAGCCATATATATTATATTATATATAATTATATATTATTATATAGCCATATATTTTCTCACCAACTTATTGGAGGCCCCTACTTTTTTTTTTTTAAAGGTGGGGAAGCGATCCGAGCTAGAATCATAGAGCTGTATTACGTAATATAATGTAGAGCTCTATGGCTAGAATGCACTTTTTATTTTGAGGAGCACGTGTCCGTCCGCCGTACGCGCATCCTGGCCGCCGCACTGTTCTACCAAGGAGCTATTACACACCTTGGTAGTAGCTCCATGGTTCTACGTTATTATGTGTATGTAGCTAGCTGCTCATCGCCATCAGGCCATGCTTGCATGCATGACGCGAACGTTACCCAACCCAAGCAAGTTACCCCATTCCAGGCCCGTACGTCCAGGCACGGTACGTACATACACAACGGCAAGCTAGCTAGAGGCACGGCTTGTAAACAATCAGGTTCGTTCAGCTGCATACACCACCAGCGAGCGTTGGATCACGGGTAAACAATAATTTACTGAATTGAATCATTGTCAAGATTAATCTGCGTCATTGCTCCCACAGTGATGAGCGACTGAAGCGCATGCACGAATGCAGATTGTTGTTGGATTAGTGTAAACGAGTGTTGTTGGTGAATCGAACGAATGTTGAGTGGCGATCAGCAACCGGCAGTGCAGTGCCTAATGCCCTTGCCTAGGCCTGGGAAAGCATGTTGTCTCGCTCGGCCACGTGCGTGCATGCTGCGATGGGCGATATAGAATATTCGCTTACCGGTCATAACGTCCCCACGTCAAAACGTCCCCGAGCCAAAACGTCCTCGGGTACGACCAAAACGTCCTCGGGTACGACCAAAACGTCCCCGGGCCCAGCTGGCACCAAAACGTGTTCGGGTCAAAATGTTCTATGTCATAAATTTTTAATAAAATCTAAGTATCACTTATCAATTCATAACGGTAAATGTGAAGAAATTGTGTTATTTAGAGCAGCATTTAGGTAGCTCGCTGCTAGCTAGCTGTGCTGCCATGCGCGGTGTCTGCTCCTACAGGTATGCAACGCGAATTCGATGCAACGCAGTGATCGCCGAGCGAGTAGTTGCGATCAAGATTATTCCCATAAGTAGATAAGTGACAAGAAAAAAAAAATGGTGAGAATTCCATTTCTACTGGACTCGAATCTCACTCAGATGCAAGTATTTAGGTTACTGGATAGGGTGAGTTTGTGCATGTTTGGAGGTCATTCGACAGGTGTGAAAGTACGGTACCTGTGTGGTACACTAGCGTCCATATGCGCCAGAGTGTATTTTCTTCATGAATGTGTGCATTTGACCCACAGAGCGCGCGCGGACAAAAGCGGGGACGTTCTGGTACTTGACCCGGGGACGTTTTGGTTGGAACACGGCGGGGACGTTTTGACCCGGGGACGTTTTGACCGGATTCGGAATATTCACGTTGGGTTGATGTGTCAAGATGACGGATGTTGTTGCTTGTTGGCATGTGTTTACTCTTACCATAAAACTGAACCGTGCCTGTGTCGCACATCCGCTCTGACCTCTGCTCTGTCATCTAACGTTATTTTAGATTCTAACCGTTGGGTGTGCGTTTCTATCAAGTTTTATATTCATACCTAGTACAGACAGGAAAGTGGATTGTTGCTTGTTTGATAAAAATGAGAAAGAGTGAAATAATTTATTACCTGATATGTGGCACACTTTGTAGTGAATTGTAAATCACAGCTCATACGGGGTGACTATTTTTTATAAATAATTTTTCCACTAATAAAAATGAGAGAGGGTGAAATGATTGATTACCCTGTTTGTGGCACACTCTGTAGTTTGTAGTATTTACTGCTCATATGGGGTGACTATTTTTTTATTTTTATTTTTTTGGCATTATTTGTGTGGCAGGGGCTATTTTTCATTCATTGATAGATAGCCTGTTGCATGCTGCAGACAGGGATAATTTTTTGTTCTAAATTTACTTCTAGGCTAACCCCAGCCCAGGTGGCCGGGCACGTACACTGGGAACTGTAAGTGTATCCAGTATCTGTACGTTCTAATTAGAAATCAAAGTGAACATGTTGGGAAGGGTCCCTTGGCCAATCAGAGCGTGGCTTACATTAAATGGCGACTTGCTTGAAGAGTGGCCTTCTGCACCTGATTGCTGCAAATATGTTGGCCTAAAATGAACGATTTCACAAAGTTTCGTGGGAAGGCTGCAAACAGGGCTATGATAGAGGGCACATGTTCAGGTTTGGATCAGATGGCATGTCAGACATGCATTCACTGCATGCATGCAATCTGCAGTGCTGTTCCTAGCCTCTTCTTGTGCGTACTGCCTATCGCCTCATGCCGCAAACCGGAACATTCCCCTGCTGCAAAGTTGGACACCCTGTCGCGAACGGGGACATACCGGGTTATCCCTTGATGCAAAGGGGGACACACTGACTTCACTTCCTCCGTTCGCTCTTGACCATTCAAATCACTAAATGAGCTCATGTGTGTCCTGTTTGTTGAGTGAGTCACGTTTGTGAAATATAAATACAATGAGCTGAGTGATCATATGATTTCTTCTGATTCTTCACAGAGAGTGGAAGTTTTTCCAAGGGTGCAGTTTAAGTGCATTGCTGCAAACTGGTATAATTAGTCTAGTACACCTGAGGCCCTTTGGTAAACCCTTGATCCATTAATCAATCATGGATTTGGGTGATCGAGTGCCAATAAAAAAAAAAAAAAATACAGCAATCTGTGTGGCTCAGTCTAAGATGCTTGAGCTAGAAATTGCCTTACTCGAACCCTCCAAAAATTAAAAATCCTGGTTTTTCTCTCGTGCATTTAATTAGTAGTTAATGTACAATGCAGCTGCAGTGTACATTAAATTTCTGCTGATCAACTTACGTTTGTAGGAGCTGCAGTAATGGGTCGAACAATTCAGTGCCATGGGGTAGTCCTACTGACCATACTGTGAGTCTTCTGACTGAGCTGACGGTTATTTGGATTTGGCTGACAGGACTGCACATATGGTGTTCCCTTTCACTCCTAATTGGTCTGTCAACTCCTGTTGTACATTTTACTTCATTCGGTGAGAATATTTCCCCCATTTTATCATTTATATCATCATAGCGAAAAAAGTGAGAATAAAGAGGGTCTCCCATCTTGAATGGAAAGATAAAGGTGAGAATCAAGACTGGTTTTGCCGAGAGTGAGCACGTGCAAGTCCTGGCCTACTGAATGGATGACATGCAGTACTCCAGATATTCACACTTCCCTAGGTATGGCTGTGTGCTGGCTGTGCCCATTACACCCACCAAGAAGAATGTTGAAGATTGGAACCAGCTGAGTGTGCAGTTCATCTTCTGCAGTTGTTTTTTGTGATCGTTTTCAGTTATCAAAGGGGAATTCTGGGCTAGTTAAAAAGTTCGTCCCGAAAGAGAGGGTAAAATTTTGTAAGCATGACACTGACAGCGAAAACTGTATCAAAATATGATACAGATGAGGGAAGTTGTGAGATTATGAAGTTTTGCTAATTTTTGCAGAGCAATTCACAAAAAATTGATCTTAATATGCTGATGATGTCGTCGCCTCACAATTTTGTGAGTTAATTACAACAAATTACATGTTTAATTGTGTGCCGATGTCACCATCAGCTCACTCATTCGCATTCTCATATGGACTATTTAAGGAGTGTTGCATAAATTAGCAAAATTTCATGAATACATAACATCCCTGATTTGTATACAATTTTGATGAAATTTTCCCTGTTCTAATAGATTTTCACTCATTTCTTGTCAAACTAACTTTTCCTTGGTGTGGAATTCCCCTTTAACAAATTGTCGAAGGATTTTACCCTATGTTGATCAATTCCTGAATCTGAACTAAAAGCCTGCAGTTTGTTATTTCATGCATGATAAAATTTGACGTAATTTGTTGAGTTGCTTCTTTTACTGTCATTTATGCCAGTGATTGATTGGTTATTAAAGAAATATTTCTGGCTGACTTGAAGGTGAATTGTAATGTAGACAGTTCAGTTGAAAGTAAACTCCATTTTTGTTCAGGTTTGTTATTTAGTTCAGTTTGTATTGGCCCCTTAGGTTTTCACAACTTCTTAGTGGACATCTAAGCTATTTCCCCATCACCATCATTCCTTTCCTATACAGATGTACTGTAAACGCAGTTCAGTTTTTGCAGTATGTAACATTGATAACTGCATATTTCACATTATTTTTTGGCTAGCGCAAATTCTAAAACCTGTGAAAATATACACAATTTTATCTGCCCATTTTGAATGGGTTGAACCTAAGAATATGTTTTTGAGCTGCTCAGTGCAAAAAAAAGATTAATCTTGTGAAAGTATTGACGTTTTCAGTATGCATTAATTTCATATATCTCTTGTGTTCAAGTTTTTATGCCTCCGCCACGAAGTGGTGCTGGAGGCATTATGTTTTCGGGTTGTACGTCCGTCCGTCCGTCCATCCTTCCGTCCATGATCCGTAATGAATTTTGTGGACTCCCTGCCATAACTAAAAAACCTTTTGCGGTATCCTAATGAAACTTGGCATGTATGTGTATTAGGGGGTGAAGTTGTGCCTATCAACTTTTGGGTGCACATGCTCAAGGTCAAAGGTCAAAAGGTCAAGGTCAAATACGTAAAATTTCACTATTTCCACCATATCTATGCATTGCCTGAAGATATTTTCTTGAAACTTAGTGTATACATGTATTACCCAATTAAGATTCTATGGTGAAAGTTTGGGATCATGAGGTCAAAGGTCAAAGGTCAAAACTAGGTCAAGTAAAAATATAAAAATTTCACTTTTTTCTCCGTAGTTTGGAAATTGTTCATGGTATTTTCGTGGACTGACTGGCAGTGATTATCTAGAGAATTTAGGGTTCATGAGATCAAAGGTCAGGGGTCAAAGGTCAAGGGCAACACTTCAAAATTTTACTATTTCCCTCATATTTGTGCAATGCCAGCAGGATTATTTTTTTTCTTGGTGTATGCATGTATAACTCAATAGAGATTCTCTTGGAAGTTTCTTTTTTGTTTCTTTTTTTTTTTTTTGCCTCAAAGGTCAAAAGGTCAGAGATCAAGTGAAAGTGCTGATCTGACTTTTTCCCCCATATCTCGAAAGTGACTCAAGTTATCTTGAAACTTATTTATGCATGTTCTGCCTGACAGTGATTATCTACAAATTTTAGGGTCAAAGGCCAGATGAAAATGGTAACAATTTACTATTCAATACAGAAATTGCACTTTTTCTCCATACCTTGAAAATTACTCAATGCATAAACTTATGAATGGGTCAAAGTCAAGTTAAAGTCCTTAAATCCCCAAATACATGCTCTCCTATTCATCCAATTAAACCTAGGTCAAGGAAGGTGAGCATTCAACACATTTGTGACAAACTTGTCATTTTAATATTTTGCCAATTTTGTGAAAATGTAATAACACATTGTCCACCTGTGCTATAGACCTATTAGGAGAATCATGCATTATGGCGGAGGCATACCAGTCGCCATAGCGACATTTCTATATAGTTGTGTTATGTATTCACCAGCAAGTTGCTAGCTCTCTCTTACTTCCTTTCATTGGTAGTTTAGGTAAATAAGCTCTTACATTTTAGTTGGCCTCCTTCAATTCTTTTACCTCTTTGGTTCTCTTTCTTAATTTGAATATGTAAATATATGCAAATTTTACCATGCATATATATGTTTATTTTTACTGAACTTTGCTGAGGGCAAGCAGCCTCAGAATAAATCAGTGCACCCTGGGACTTCAACACTCATTCTGTACTAGTGTCCAGCACTATGTAGCATCGTAGTGGTAATGAAATGTGTGTGTGTTTCATCTTCCCCTCACTTTGTGCTATAAATTGGCTCAAGATAGAACTAATCACCTTCAGTGGATCAAGGCATTGTCCAGACAAATAGATTAGCAACTTTTATGGTAATCAAGAGATTCATCATCAGATTACTTTGATATAATGAGATTGCATGTGAAAATGCATTTAATAATAATAATGATAAACAATCAGTGCATGGTCTCAGTGAAATTGTCAGGAGATGACACTCATTCTGTACTAGTGTCCAGCACTAGCATCGTAGTGGTAATGAAATGTGTGTGTGTTTCATCTTCCCCTCACTTTGTGCTATAAATTGGCTCAAGATAGAACTAATCACCTTCAGTGGATCAAGGCATTGTCCAGACAAATAGATTAGCAACTTTTATGGTAATCAAGAGATTCATCATCAGATTACTTTGATATAATGAGATTGCATGTGAAAATGCATTTAATAATAATAATGATAAACAATCAGTGCATGGTCTCAGTGAAATTGTCAGGAGATGAATGAAAGTGTTTTCGAAGAACTCCTTTATTGTCATATTTCTGAAATGTGTTTCTCACACACTTCAAAGCAAGGAGTGTTAAGACTGAAATTAGTCTCCTATTTTGCAAATGACTTTCCATATTGAAGAGCTCTGTCACACATCCATGACCTGTCAATCACTCAACTGGTTGGTTGGCATTGGTCCTTACCATGGCAACATAGTCAAAACTATGCTCCGCCTCCTCAGTTGCATTCAAAGGTTAAACCATTCGTTATGTTAACACATAAGAACAGAATTGAGCAAAACGTTATTTGAAAATTACCTGTGAGCCACAAGTGGGCATAATTTATTTGAGAAACATGTTTTGAAGATGTATGGATTTAAGTTTGCTTGCACAATTACTGAAGTGACTTTGATTTTGCATGAAATGTGTTTGTTTACATATTTGTGGTGAAGTTGTTTGTTGTGTGGTGATACCTTCTTATTAATAAGCTTTGAATGCTGTAGTGTACTACAAATTGTTTTGTGACTGTTGCGTATCATTTTCTGTTGTTCATTCCTGGAACTGTTACCTCCTGTTTTGACAAGCCTACGTATCTCTTGATATTATTTCAGTCTGTAATACATGATGATGTTACATTAAAAGGATGTAATGTTATTGACCTTAAAATGTCACATACAGTGTACAGCAAGGCTCGACACTATAAAACATGTATGTCGCAGGCCACCGAAATCATCAAAGTGTTTTTGATGGCCCTCCAAAATAATGAAAAACATAAGAAATGATGTAATTTGATTAAGCATTCAGATCATAAAATAAACCTGAATAATCATGTGTAAATTGGCAGATATGATAAAGTGCTTCAAATAGTCAAGGTCAAGGTCACAAAAGTTAGCTAAAACTGGTATTTTCTGGCCATGGATTCTACTAGCTTTGATGATAATGGTACTGGAAAAAAAATAATGTTCTGATGGATGTATAAATTGGAACCATTTCCTTCGTGCAGAGAGGGTAAAGGACCAATCCTTGATTGGTGGTCAAGATCATCTGTGGTCAAGATTGTTGATGGTCAAGATCAGTGAAACTCAAAATGACAGTGAAGGGAATTGTTCTTACAAATGATACCATGATTGCTTGAGAAAGTAGCCCAGTGTATTATTATTGTGCATTGCAATGGAAGTGCTCATATGTTTGGTCTTATTTCTGTCTCATCTTTGCCGACAGTTCGCCCCCACTCTACAACTCGCCCCAGGTATACACCTCTCCCCAGCTGTACAGCTCGCCCCCGTGCTACAACACGCCCCCGTGCTACAACACACCCCCACGCTACAGCACGCCCCAACACTACAATTCGCAGCCCGTCATGGATTCTTGGAACCCAATGGAAGAGGACTTTCATAATCAGGGCTTCAACTCTTACAACAGAGGTCCAGCCATGGGACTGGGCGGAAAGTAAGACCATCACATATGTCGCATTGAGTCTGTGTCATTTATGATGCATCACCATGAAAGCAATGTTTACCTTCGATATATTTTTGATATTTTGGCAGGTGGGGTCAATGAACTTGGGAGTTCAAACTGCGCATTTTTTAGGTTTTCATACGAGCACTAAAGTGCATGCTCTAGTTTATGCTAGGGCGGCCCAGTTAAGGGTTTATTACATAACAAAGGCTTCTATATTGGGAAATCGGGTGATTTTTCAGCATGCATACCACAGGTATTTAAGTGGAAATCACTGATCTCTATGGAAGAGCCCAAAAGGCTTTTCCCCAGCGGTGGAGAGGAGAAAAATCTCTTTGTGAAGAGCAAGATCATCAGTGGAAAGTTGCTGCGTGGCGGAGGTCTGCGCTCTGATCTCGGAGTGCTTCATTTGATTTTTAGCAGATATTGATTCTCCAGTATACTAAACTCGACATTGACATACATATAATTTGCTCTATTTCATGACAAGAAGATTAAAAGAGAAAAAATGGTGAATTTGAAACTGTAAAAGCTATATATAAAATTGCTAAAATGTATTTTCCATTCATTTTCTTCTGGTAAATATCTACTGTCTTTATATGGGTAATGTGATGGTGTACTGGTACCACATTTGTGTTAAAATGAAACATTGGTATTTCAAGCATCAGTGGTGAATTCATACTAAAACATAGGTTTGTGTATCTGCTCTTGAGCATGTTCATTGTGAATTCCAATAAGCTAATTTTATGCCTCCTTCACGAAAAGGGTCATTATGTCATGTATTTGTCCGTCTGTCCTCGTGTCCCTCTGAATTCAATGTAGTGGATGGTGAAATGTTCAGAACCATTTGAGGTATGCAAATGAAGCCTGGTTTCTAAATAAACGAGCAGACAAAGCTGCATATCAGCGTGTGGGTGCATGCGTCTATGGTCAAAGGTCATAGGTCATTGGTCAATGTCAAATTCTAAACTTTTGCTATCCCCCACCCATCTCTACAATGCCTGAAGGTATTTTGGTGAAACTTGCATACTACTAGAAAGAGATTTTCTTTGGAAAGCATCTATAGGGCCATTGGGTCAAAGGTTAAATGCAAACGCTAAACTTTGACTTGGGTCTCCATATCTTTGAAATGGCTGAAGGTACAATTGTTTCTTTATAAAACTTAAATTTACTGTTCGACAGTGATTCTTTTGGAGGGGAAGTTTTGGGTCACAGGGTCAAAGATCAAAGGTCCAGGGTCAATGGTCATGCTAAAATGTTATAAGTGCAATATTTTATGGGGAAATGTACAGTACCAATTAATGATTATTTATACAATGGGTTATGGGGTCATAGATCAAGTGAAAATGCTCAAATTCCCAATACTTGCTCTCTTTAACATATTTGCCCTCTGAATGAATCTCATTTCAAGGAATATAATTATGTATGTATTCACTCGACACATTTTGATGTTGTGCCTTCAAAGTGTCAACCATCCCATTTCAATTTCTTGCTAATCATAAGAAATGGAAAACTGTCTCATGTTGTGGAGATATACCATAGACCTATTGGGAGAATAATGCGATATGGCAGAGGCATACCAGTGGCCATAGCAACATTTCTAACTTTACAAAACTGTTTCGTGCAGACCACAAGGTCTCTTGCACATAAACTGGTGACTTTTTCTGGAGTGTGATGATATAACAAGTGTCACAATTTAGAATAAAGGAAAGTGTAAAATATAATGATTTTGACCGTTGAAATATGTTGTGGAATAGAATGGGCATAAAGTGTAAGTTGATAACAGTTTTCACCATGGCCAGTTTTGTGTTTCACCTCTGCAGTGAATCACGTGGACACACAGGGGCGGGACCACCAAACCTCAAACTTCATGTCGGTGGACTCCCAACAGAAATGACTAATGTGAGTATTCTCATCTTGGTCTTCTTTGCATCTGTTGCATTGCATTTTGCTTCATTTATTCATTTTTATAAATTCTATGAGTATTCATGTACTTCAAAAAAAAAAATACATATATTTATTTGTATGTTTGATAAAGTATTGATCAGATCCATGAAAATTATTTCATGAGTTTCTCTTCCCAAAAATCATAGCCATGTCATAGATATCACATTGGCATGTGTCTTGAAAGCAAAAACAGATTCAATCTTCCTTAGCCCAACAATCCCCTTTAAAGGAGACATCCAGATGATTTTTAGATTTTTCCATCTGAACATCTATAAATGTGTTATACTGGGTATGGAGACTAGTTAGAATTTATGGTGATTGAGGTGAGGAATATGGATATTTACAAAATTCATAATAAATCACAATGAACGAGGATGATGACATAGCAGCTTCATGTATGAATGTATGATTGGATGCTCAAGGAAGCAGAACAAAAGAAAAAAGCATTCATAAATTCTATACAGGCAAACTTGTTCAGTGATATTATAATTCTGCTTTCTGCTTTGCCTTTCATGATACTAAAGCAAAAGGAAAGAGAAAGAAGCATATTTAATTATCATGCCATTAAACACTTCTTGAAGGTGTCTCAGATCTCATATTTTTTTTTTTGTGGCCATGACATCATCACCTCATCTACGTATGTGGTATCTTACATTTTCTTTTGACAGTAACTAATATCACTACCTAATTCTGGTAAAACATGAGAAAGATGGGAATTCCATAATTTCCTTTGTTCTATATCTATCAAAGTCAACTGTACAGTGTAATAGACTTAATAATCTGGAGGATTCTGCATGAATGCAAAGAAGGATGTTGCGGGATTAACAGGAGGTGGAAGTAAGCGCAGAATTATTCCATAATGATCAGCGGCTGTTGGGTTTTTGTCTCGCCCACCGGAGGTGAAGGCGAGACTAAGGGATCCAAATGACGTCTGTCCGTCGTCCGTCACAAATGTTAAAGTTTACCTGCAAGACTCTCTTGTAATGCATAACTTGGCAACTGTCACAGCAATGGCAGCCACACTTGGGTGTTAGAAGCACTAGGGGTATCTCCATGTTATGGTGTTGTGGGAGGTCATGAGATGATGTCAAAGGTCATTTGAGGTCATATATTAAAGAGTATGTGCAAGACTCTCTTTTCTATGTTAAAGTTTACATGCAAGACTCTCTTTTGACAAATAACTTAACATAAGTTGCTTTGATTACAACCTAACTTGGATCATAGATGCACTGGGGGTACCTTCATGTTATGGTGCCGTTGGAGGTCACAGGATAAGGTCAAAGGTCATTTGAGGTCATACACTAAAGTTTACTTGCAAGACTCTCTTATCACACGTAACTCGACACATGTTGCTACAATGGCAATCAAAATTGGGGGATGGATGCACTGGGGGTACCTTCATGTTATGGTGCCATAAGAGGTCACATGATAAGGTCAAAGGTCATTTGAGGTCATACGTTAAAGTTTACTTGCAAGACTCTCTTATCAGACTTAACTCAGCACTTGTTGCTACAATGGCAATCAAACTTGGGTGAGGGTAGATGTCTCTTGGGAAGTTGAAGGTTACCACAAGGTCAAAGGTCACAGACAGGGGTCAACAAACTTTTAAGGCCCAATGTTAAGTTTTTAGGGCGCATTTCGTTTATAACTATTGATAACTATTCATAACTTTTGATCCCTATGTCCATTTGTGACCAAACTTAGATGGAAGATGGCCCTTGGGGAGGTGAAGGTCGTCACAAGGCCAAAGGTCACAGACAGGGGTCAACAAACTTTTAGGGCCCAATGTTATGTTTTTAGGACACGTTTTGATTGTGGCTCATAACTTTTGATCCCTATATCCGTTTGTGACCAAACTTGGATGGTAGATGTCCCTTGGGGAGTTAAAGGTCATCACAACGTCAAAGGTCACAGAAAGGGGTCAACAAATTTTTAGGGCCCAATGTTAAGTTTTTGTGGCGCATTTCGATTATGGCTCATTACTTTTGAATACTTTGTCCGTTTGTGACCAAACTTGGATGGTAAATGTCCCTTAGGGTGTTGAAGATCACCACAAGGTTAAAGGTCATAAGCAGGTCAATTAACTTCTGGGAGTTATAAAAAATATTTATTCCTTGTATGTGAATGGGGCTGGCTGAGGGCTGAGTAGAGGTCAAGGGTCACTTATACCCCCTTTTTAAAATTCATTTTTAAAATATTTCTTGTAAAAAAAAAAGAGCCCCAAAATATTCCATGGCCCCAACAATCATGCTTCCTTTTCTCTTACAGGAGGGTCTTACCAGTCTCTTCTCTTCAGTCGTCAAAGTTAGAAATGCCTATGTCATGCCAGCCAAGGGGGATCGGCAGTTCACCTTTGGGTAAGTCCCACAATGCACTTTTTTAGCACAGACAAAGAGCTAGAGAAAGAACAAAGAGTGATATAATGTAGGACTTCTGCCCTTAGGCTGCGTTCACATAGCTTCGGGTATTCGGGCTCGTTTTTTGAGGGCACGCGAATAGCTTGAATCGAACGATAGGATTTCCTCACACAGGTTCACATAAGAGGGCACTATTCGAAAGTACGAATACCTGCGAAAAGTATAGCAAAGTGGGAATCGAACTTGTTCGATTTTCTTGCAGCGTATACTGTCTCTCGTTTATGAAATAATGACAATTTTGGTCTGGATTTGCCCTTTAGCAAAAATAAGCATGTAGACTGACATTCTGATGCAGTTTAGAAATTGTTAATAAGATTTGCTGCGATGTAGGAGGAAGAAATCCTCACTACATGGGATGGTGAGTTGACGGTGCGGGTGATGGTGTATTCGGTGCTCGAATACCGAATACCGAATACCGAATACTTCTATGTGAACGCAGCCTTAGGGTATCTTCAAAAGTCTGGTGATAGCATCATGATCTTCAGGTGTTTGGTTCTTCAATTGAGTGGATCTTCATTTGTTGCCCACTGTGAAAGACCATGACAGACACAGACCTGCTAAAATAGAATTTCTGGAAAAAGTATGGACACTAATGAATTGCATTTTGAATCCTCCACACACCCTACATTCAGGCGATCCCCCGCTTTGCGGAGACAATGTGGAGAGTTTAACACTCAACCATCCACACATGCATTAGAATCGCCGCTGAAAGGGGGACAAACTCTTGGCTGGTGGTTTCAGCTGTGTGTTAGGTCACCATATGTGATGCTGTAGGACACGCAATTGCAAATTTTTTACGATAGCAACGTGTAAAGCGCCTGGTTGCCTACACTTTGCCACCACATTTTGAGCACATGCACTTCTGAGGAAAACAGCTGTGCGAGAGATCAAGGTCAGTCCTCCGCCAGAATTTTGTTACTAGACTCTACAGGCTTGTCGGGGGAGCGGGAAATATCCCACTGAATGTTCACAGGATGGGATTGCGGGGGAAAGTCCTTGCAAATGGGACATTCTCCGAGAAGCGGGGGATCGTCTGAACACAGCGAGATACTATGGAGGTCAGCCGAAGATGTCTTCAGCCGCTTTATACTTTTCTTTGAAAAGGGCCGCCTGCAAGAGCATGTTGTACGAACGTTTTCTGAAGTATTTCAAAGATGTCAGGATATCAATAATCAGGGCAGCCATTGCAATACAGTCTTCCCATGATGCCTTTTCTTTATGCTGCATATTTATATTTGAACTGCTGGCTCAGGACTGATACGCCGAATGTTTCATGATGTTTTTATTTTCGCAAATTTTACGAGTCAGCTCCTATTCGCAAATAAAATATTGACTCTGGTCCCGATATGAATGTGATTTCCACGTATACATAATCTGTTCAGTACTTAAAACTCCACGATCACGAATTTACCCACTCGCGAAATTGTCGGGAAGTCCTGAATCACAAAAATTTAGACTCGCTAAATATATGGCGTACAGTATTCCAGTATCTTCAGCCCAGAGCAGTTGCTTTGAATCAAGCATGAAGACATGATGTCCAACTTTCAGTTTCAGAACTCCAGTCCTGGCAAGACTGTCTATGGTCTCTTAAAAAAGAAAAAGAAAAAGAAAAAACACCTAAAACAACTCTAGCTCTACAATTGGTTGATTGCTCATCATGTGACATGCTGTCAAAAGTACATTGCACGCCGTCGTTGTTTAGCCGTGCACTTTTTGTCTCGCCCACCGGAGGTGAAGGCGAGACTAAGGGATCCAAATGGCGTCTGTCCGTCCGTCGTCTGTCACAAATGTTAAAGTTTACCCGCAAGACTCTCTTATGATACATAACTTGGCAACTGTTACAGCAATGGCAGCCACACTTGGGTGATAGAAGCACTAGGGGTATCTTCATGTAATGGTGTTGTCGGAGGTCATGTGATGATGTCAAAGGTCATTTGAGGTCATATATTAAAGAGTATGTGCAAGACTCTCTTTTCTATGTTAAAGTTTACCTGCAAGACTCTCTTTTGACAAATAACTTCACAGAAGTTGCTTTGATTACAACCTAACTTGGGTCATAGATGCTCTGGGGGTACCTTCATGTTATGTTGCCGTTGGAGGTCACAGGATGAGGTCAAAGGTCATTTGAGGTCATACGTTAAAGTTTACTTGCAAGACTCTCTTATCACACGTAACACGACACATGTTGCTACAATGGCAATCAAACTTGGGTGATGGATGCACTGGGGGTACCTTCATGTTATGGTGCCGTAAGAGGTCACATGATAAGGTCAAAGGTCATTTGAGGTCATACATTAAAGTTTACTTGCAAGACTCTTATCACACGTAACTCAGCACATGTTGCTACAATGGCAATCAAACTTGGGTGATGGTAGATGTCTCTTGGGAAGTTGAAGGTAACCACAAGGTCAAAGGTTACAGACGGGGGTCAACGAACTTTTAGGGCCCAATGTTAATTTTTTAGGGCGCATTTCATTTATGGCTCATACCTTTTGATCCCTTTGTCCGTTTGTGACCAAACTTGGATGGAAGATATCCCTTAGGGAGGTGAAGGTCGTCTCAAGATCAAAGGTCACAGACAGGGGTCAACAAACTTTTAGGGCCCAATGTTATGTTTTAGGGCACATTTTGATTGTGGCTCATAACTTTTGATCCCTATGTCCGTTTGTGACCAAACTTGGACGGTAGATGTCCCTTGGGGAGTTAAAGGTCATCAAAAGGTCAAAGGTCACAGAAAGGGGTCAACAAATTTTTAGGGCCCAATGTTAAGTTTTTATGGCACGTTTCGATTATGGCTCATTACTTTTGATCCCTTTGTCCGTTTGTGACCAAACTTGGATGGTAAATGTCCATTGGGGTGTTGAAGGTCACCACAAGGTCAAAGGTCATAAGCAGGTCAATTAACTTCTGGGAGTTATAAAAAATATTAATTCCTTGTACGCGAATGGGCGAGACACAATTTGGCGATTGCCTTGTTGTTGGAACCAACCTTTGAAATACTGGGTCACACATTGTCTGAATTTAGTGTACAAGTAGAGAATGGTCACAAGTGCAATGGTAGAAGGTTTAGCATGAGGTGAAAGATGAGGCGCTCTATTTAATGAGGCAAAGCTGAGTGCGTGAAGAGTGAAATCTTGTTCCATTTGTTTTTATAGAGGGCAAACAGTTAAAGAAAACTCTTACCTCATACATGTATCTTCATCTCTCTGGTTAATAATCTTTTAGTTTCATTAGCTCTGTCAAGGTAGGAGGTTATGTTTTCATTTCCGTTGGTTTGTCAGAGTGCAAAATAACTCTAAATGTTGCAAACGGATTTGGATGAACCTTGCAGGAAAGGTTGAGAATGACACAAGAAACAGATGATTAAATTTTGGTGGTGATCCGGAAATTTTTATGGATTTTATGAAGGATTTTCAATATTTTGGCAGGTAGGGTCAATGAACTTGGGAGTTCAAGCTGAGCATTTTGAGATTTTCATACGCACACTAAAGTGCACGCTCTAGTTTCTACTAGGGCAAGGCGCACCACGCAGCTGAGGGTTGATTATGTAACAAAAGGCTTATATATTGGGAAAATTGGGCAATTTTCAGGATGTATATGAATGGGTGGAAATTACTGACATCTCTTTAGCTATGGAAGAACAAGATCATCATTGGAAAGTAGCTGCTGGGCGGAGGTTAGAGCTCTCAGAGTGCTTTTCTAGTTTAAATGATAATCCTGTTCAGGAAAGTCAGTCATTACATACTAATATTTCCTGCAAGACAGGAGAAAGAGTTCAACCTTCATTCACCTCCCCCCCCCCAAAAAAAAAAAAAAAAATGCTCGTTCATTTTTTGCTCATTATGAATGTAGATATTGAAGGGAATATTTCAACCTAGCATTGTGTTGCTTGATATGAAAGAAGAAAATCAGAAAAGCAGATCAATAAATAATTTTAAAAAGAAAAATGTGGACACGTAATACAAAACTTAAATGTAAATTACCAAACTTCTGAGAGTATGGCAAATTGGCAAAGTCTGTATGATACTGCTGTTGAGCAGCTCCCCTTAAGTTTTGTACACAAAAGTATCTTGGGCACAAACAGATGTCATGCTTTGAGGGAGACAAACAAAAATGTATACTCTCCTGTCTACTAAAAACAAGTCTAAAGAAATGTTTCTCATGAGAAAATTGAAACTGGTGAATTTTTGTGTGTACTAACCAAAGGGAGAGCAGCTCAACAGCAAAATCACAAAAAGTTTCCAATTTGTGTTTCTCTCTGAACTTTTATAATTCGAATTTGTATCTTCTTTTCTTTTGCCAATTGTTTTTCCAAATTTCAATAATCAACTTATCTGTTTTCACACAATATCTGAATGGACTGTCCCTTTACAGAGACATCATATGGCATGATGGTTGTGACTATGTTGAGATAACAATTGTATTCTGAGTAACTCTTGTTAAAGCCCCCCGCCGCCACTATCTAATGAAACTTGGCATATCCCAAATTAATTCATTTCAAGCAATACTTGCATGGGTTTTTGGTAAAATTAGGTAAACTTTGCTTTGACATCAAGGTATTTTGTCAAGGTAATTTATTCATTTGATTGTTTTGAGTGATACAAATGTTTCAGGTTGAGATCATCCTGAAATGATGTAACATAAGCTACTATGTATATTCTGAGATAAGTTGAATGAATTACAGGTAGATGTAACAAATTTGAAATTATAGATGAAAATGCCAATAGTGGTAACAAGTAATTTAAAAAACCGGGGGGGGGGGGGATTTTATAAGTGTCAGCAATTTATGAAAGTTTTATGCAGAGAAAAAAGGCTGTCAGTTCCAATAAGTGAAAGTTTCATGCCTCCAATATTTCTGATTTTGCAGTACAATGTAAATGTAGCTAATGACAAATGCAGTCATAGTCACAACTGCCAGGAGGTAAACCAATGTTTGAAAAAATGTGTGTGTGTGTTTGTGTGGTTTTCTGCAACAATCTTGTCCTTACTTTGCAGAAATTACTGAAATTACTATGTGTGGGACTGATACACTAGGTATGAATGACGTCAAAGATTTTAATATTATTATTTTTTTTTTTCATTGGGGAATACCCTACAGTGAAAGTTGCGCAATGGCCATACTTCCTTTCCCAGCGATTGCCAAGTGCGTTGCAGGGATGCTTACTCATTCTCAGACAAGCGCTTGTCGTTGTTTTCTGTCGGGTATGCCTGTTCAGCATAATTCACACTGAATGGGAGGCAATCTGTTGTCATGTGCGTATTTTCTAAACTATGGCCCAGGAAAGTGAGGACTTACTAGCATCTGGCTTTGTTAGGTAAGAATGAGCTAGAGTACCAGGCATATTTTAGGCATAACTTGTACTTCAAAGTCTCCCTAATCTGTGATAAGTTCTGCATTTCCTTTATTGCATGTAATCCTTTAGTGAGTTATGAACTGAGCAAGTAGAATGATAAAATTTCCAAGGGATGAAGGGATGAAGATAAGAAGAAATTTAACAATCTGAAATAAGCCACTGATATTGATTGAATAACTTACATAATTGAAGGGGTCGGTGCAATATAGTGCTAACCCACACAATAGTCATTTTGAGATAATCGCTGTTGAATGTTTGGAAAGTCCATACATTGTACATTAATAAAACATGAATGCATGAATTTTTTTACCATCTTATTGGTCGAATTCAAATATGATATCTTAACGGAGGTTAGAGTGAAGGATAAGGATTATGTAAATGCATGTAACTCAATTTTTACAAAAGTGTGGGTTAGCACTATATTGCACCGACCCCTTCAATTATGACACCACATCTTACTTCACCAGTTCTCTGTGTGTTTTTATAACTTCACAAGTATTTTATGCCTCTATCTCTGTGGTACTGCAGGCATTGTTTTTACAGATTCTATTTTTACAGATTCTGTGTTCATGCTAATATCCCCTTGTGACTTTATTGTCATTTTTTACTCCACCATAGCTTCTCAGAACGGTTGGTTACTTCTAATGTTTATTGAATGTGCTGCAAGTGTAGATATAGATGTCATTTCTTGTCGATCTGGGGGCGTTTCATCAACGAGTTCGTCGGAGTTTTCACCGACAAATTTGCTATCAGCCAATCAGATGCAAGGATTTACACTGACAAGTGTTAAAAGCTAATGAAAGCCTTGCGTCTGATTGGCTGATAGCAAATTTGTCGGTGAAAACTCCGACGAACTCGTTGATGAAATGCCCCCTATGTCATATTGTCGTTTGAAGTCAAAGTGAGTTTTGGTTTTTGACAATATTTTTGACATTTTTAGCTCTTATCTCTGTCATGTTTGCTCAGTTTTCTTCAGCATGTTGTAGCTGAGGCAATTGTCTATGAGACAGTTTTCTTAATTTTTCATTTTGATGATGTAATTATAGGGGAAATTTTGATTAAAGATATGTCCAAACTGTCATGTTTACATGTTATGTCAATGGGAATGTGTTATGATCAAATTGGTAGAGTCTACCTTTCATGCCACTTGACCAACTGATAGTAATATGTAATATCATCAAGTTGATGCAGTGCCATCTTTGTTATGCAACTTAGGGTCAAAGTTGACATTTTAAAAGCTAAATTTGAATGTGAAGATGACCCTTAAGATAGATACTTGGTTTCATGATTTATTTCTTTTTTTATAATTTTTTTTTTTTATATCAGAGTCCTCTTGCTCAATACACTGAGCTTGTAACACAGACACACTCACGACAGTTCTTATTTTGTATCACAGGAACCGTTTGTCCAAATGTGCCTAAATTTTGTGTGCACAGAAGTTGGCACGATAAACGTATCTCAACATAATTTCCAGTCTGTATGTCTTCCTCTTAGTGGTGCAAATGAGAGTCAAATGTACACTGTATACATGGAGACAGTTATTTTTATTCTAAAAACCTTTTACATTTTTAAACATACTGATTTCATCTGCAATTATCTGATATAAAATCTGACGTATCACCTAACTCGTCTCAGTGATGAGTTTTATGTCTCATTTTTCATTCGTTAAAGTAAATTAGAGCTAGAATGTTGCTTTTAATGTTAATGATATGACCAGAAGCCATTTTCTGGTGCAGGGAAAAATTTTCCCTTAGGAGAAGAATTGCACCAAAGATGACATGCATCTTAGAATTGTTCATGTTTTTGTTGCATTCTTTCAGCTTTGTGACTGTTGCTTCTGTGAGTGATGTTGAGAAGGCTATCCGGCAGCTTAACGGCCATCGACTGAAGAACTTTTGTCTTCGCATCAACCTAGCGAGGGAGCCCTCCGCTCAAGTCTCTCATCAGGGGTAATAATGATTATGAAGAAGAGTTATTCAAGATACTTGCCTGCTACCAGTGCATAACCATTACTTACATAAAACATTTTTCTATTGTTTGCTTCCAACCATTGCTTTGAACACAGCACAAGGACTTGGCAAACAAACGTCGACAAAAAAAAAGCATTTGTCTTTTGTCTTATTATTCATGTCTTACCACCTCCAAGCTGAAAAGGGAAGGTTATTGTTATTGTTGCTCTTTGTGAGGTACTACAAAATTCAACAGCAGGCTATTTTGCCCATCCCATGCCAACTCACAGAAAGTCTTCCCCCCCCCCCCCCCGATAATGTTCCCACAATGAGATCTAAGAGACATTTCATCATCCGCAAATACAAGGGGAATGCTGATGTCGTGTATTTTCTGTGATATTCTGCCATGTTTTACTCATCTCCTGTGTTCTCCCACTTTAGGTTCAAGCCACCAAGACCAATCCGGACACCTGATGAATCTGGTGATGCCCATGACAGTATGAATGGCAGGGTATCTCCTTCCCCGTCTGTGAGCAGTAACAGCAGCAAGCGTGCCATGAACAACAGCCACGACATCGATGGTGATGCCCCCGCATCCAATGGACATGGAGATGGAAACCACAGGGAGGGAAGGAGGAAGAGTGGCAGCTCTGCACACAGCCCGTCTCCGTCGCCCATGGCGATGATGGGGATGCCTTGCGAGGAGTGCCAGCGGCTCTGGATGGCTTTCACAGGCCACTTCCAGGAGGAGCACATGGAGGAGGGCAGCTCTCCCATGATGTACCCATTCTTCCCCTTCTTTGGCATGGGTGGCGGTCGGAGGAGCCGGGGTAGGGAGTCAGATGCAAGCGACGGCCAATCACCCCACCCGAAGTCTGGCACCTCAGAGCCCATTGTGCGCAACCTCTTTAATGGGAAAGTGGACGACAACGAAGGCAGCACCAGTAAGAAGACTGAGTCTGGAAAGAAACCGTCCAAATCTAACCAGTACCAGCGGGAGGACCTTGGCCAATCCGACAAGACACCTCCATCTCAGGGGAGACAAGAAAAGGAACAACCACCGCAGCGATTCAAACAAAGTCCAGGTCCCAGTGCTTTTGGGAAACCTTCCCCCAAGAACCCATCAGCTAGCCCCCAACGAGTCAAACCTGTGCCCATGTCCAAAGGAGTTGAGACCACCAACGACGCCAGGAGCCCCCGGAGTCCACGAGGACAGTCTGGCAGCCCAAGAGATCAGAGGTCGAGAAAGACCCCCGGAGAACCCAAGCCTTGTGAAGCTTGTGGGAAGGCGGGTAATAATCCATTCCTTTCTTTTTACCCTGCAATACATCATTTTCACTCTCTGCAACACTTGTGTACAAGACTTGAACTATGCAGCAAAGTCTCCTCCATTGAGATAGGCCCTTAAAATAACACGATCTGCATACTCCTGAACAATTTCCCATAGCTTTCAAAGATGCAGACATCCCAATCATTCTGAATTCGGAAGAAATAATCTGTATTCTAACCATTCCCAGCTCTTGTTTTAAGGGGAGTTTTCTATTTTTCTTGATAATTTTACAACACACTCCTATGGGAACTGCGTTTTCTTACCTACTTTTGAGCCAAATCAACCTTATTTTTAGTCAGAAAGGTAGGGAGGTCTGAAAATGGTCTATGTCTTGTGTAAGCATGAGTGTCTCCCAAAACAAATCTGCATTTATGACAAATCTCTGTCTACTGTATGGCATTTACTACGCTGAGAATTCTTTCCCCCCTCATGCAGGCACGAAGCACTGTTCAAAGTGCTATGTGACCTACTGCTCCATCAAGTGTCAGAAGGAAGACTGGGCTCGTCACAAAAACAAATGCAAACCAAATCAGCCAAGGTATTTACCAATGATTGTTCTTCCACACGCAGTGATTATGTTTATCCTTTATGCTTTCCCCTTATACTGTAAAACCAGAAAATTTCGCGGGAACGGAACCTTTGCGAGGAGCTAGGATGCGTGAAGGGAGGAGGAGAATGCACACGTGAGTGTTATGCTTACACAATGCGTGGAATGCTAGAGGTCATTGGCGAATGTTTCACACCACGATAAAATTCTGTTGGCTGCATTTTGCAGGAGATGCATGCCGCGAATGTTTCTAGTTTTACAGCATCACTGAAGCAAACCCAAGGTAACATACCACGTGATAGTTACAAAAGATAATGAAATTATATGCCAAATGCATGCATTTTCCACAAAACAGTAGTGTTGGAAACATAATTGAACCACTTTGTGGTGCAAAGGTGTGCAGCTCCGACTGCATGAACTCCCGATTATTCAAAATGGCCGTCAGTGAGACGATGTACCCTTTGCACACACTACATATAATCTTCGTTTTCAGTAAGTTGTGAATAATGTATGTCAATATCGATAACATAGAAATGAAGTCTAATTAATGAAGATTGTCGTTAGTGAGTTTGAGGTGACAGACACAATGTCGGGTATCACCCACCCAAGGCAATTGCCCTTTTCACTTTGTGTTTGCTTTGGTGTTGTGCACCACCCTGGTACAGCCCTGTCATTTTATTACTGCAAGTGGGCTGTGTATAGGTAGCAGTTACATATGAACAGAAAAGGATGCAAATAAGTACTATCCAAGAATCATAACAACTGTAATAGAATATACAGCCCCAAACCACAGACATAAGTTTTATGGAACTAATTTTTTTGAACTGATACAACCAGGGAGGTGGTCCACCTCCCTAATACAACTCGCCTAAAAATAACTGGTGTTCTTTTTTGCCCGCAGTGACCAGACTGAAGCTGATACGTCATCAGGACCGTATACGCTGTCTGCCAAAGACCTGGTCTACGTGAAACCAAGACCTGAAGAACAATTGGTAATCACAGGGTCTCTTTAATAGTCAGTCATAGTGGAAGGAGACTAAAAAAATTTCTTTGAAAATTTCAATAAAGTCAGCCCCACCTCAGTTGAATCCAAAGAGACTAGAGACAAATCCTTTGACTTGTGCAAATTTTGACTTACACAATAGATTTGACACATGTTTATATCGATATGGGTATATGGGTAGCACGGGGGGGGGGGGGGGGGGGGGGGGGGTTGTAGAAAACTTCTGGATTTACAGTATGTTTGATTAAAATTGGTGCTGTGTAGCATAACTGAATGTGATGAAGTATTATAACAAGGATTCTAAACATGTGATCAACAGCGTCGCTAAGTTACTAATGGCGTGACCTCTGTTTTCACCTCAAATCTTATCTTTGAGATTTTCATGTCAGCCAGTAAGCGCCTCCCATCCAGAAGGGTCATGCATTCAATACAGAGATATGAAAACTGCAAGAAGGAGACCTGTTCAAACTTACATCTATAGTTTCCTCATTCAGGATAATAAATAAATAATCTGAAGGTGACTTGAAAAATTTTTCCCAAGGTGCGTTCTTCAGAATGAGATTGGCGAGAAGGCAGCCTGCTGTAACACACCAACATGCATACCACCTGCCAACTGTTCAGTTTTAATCTGAATATTCAGATTTTTCACTGAAAGAAAACGCATTAATTTCAGTGTGTTCTAATTTTTTGAAAATATCTCTTAATAGTAAAGTATATAGAATTTATGAAAGTTCCGATTTGTAAATAATTTGTCTTTGTTTGTTCAGATTTATTAAGTCTCAGGGTTGGCAGATATGAACGTGCCTACTTGTCTCAGTGCACCTAGGCAAGTGTTTAGTAGTTACCTTAGGTCTGCGACATGAATGGTAAGACATTGCATACTTCAGGGTTGGACAATGGAAACAGCTGTTTCATGCATGTGCAGAACACCATTTTTTGCCTAATTAGCATTGTCTCGGCATATGCATTGCAGATATAAAGCTTGCCATCAGTCTCCTGGGCTAGATGTAAAAGATTTCTTTTTTCTCTAAACAGGGTGCCCAAATACATCGTAAGTTGATGAATTTGCGAAATCACCTTCTAGCCTTCTAATCTAAAATGAGGTCTCAGGGCCAGATTTGAAAAAGGTTGTTACCTTTTCTTCTATTCCTAAAGACAGTGCCTAGGCAAGTTTGAACAAGTTGCCTGCTGGCTGCACAATTAGTTCAAGGTTTCTGTTTAGAGTTCATGGCATGTTACAAAATGTCTCTTGCCTTCCTAGGTGATAGTCACAGCGGCGTCTCACCCAGGGTCGGTCTGGGTACAGCTTGGCGTCAAGAGCCATGTACAGGAGTACCTGCAGCTGCAGCAGATGATCAACAAGCATGTGAGGACTGCCGGTGCCCTAACAGATCCCAAGGTACGGTGGGAAAGGGAAATTCATTGCAAATTGCTTCTAATCAAAGGTTGCTGTATCTGATAGGAATCAATGAGATACACAAAAATTCCGTAATTACCGGTAATCATGATTTGTGAAATTCCAACTTCACTCAAGTACACCAGTGGCACCATCATTTCTTTTTATACATGATCAAATCTTTTATCAGGTCATAGTCATTTGAGTTGTGTTAGATATACAGACCGTCACTGGATCTGTCAGTTAATATTGCTTCTTTTACCAAAGATGAAATCTGCAAATCAAAATGACTGGAATCTGTAGGTATAGGGTGTAGACAATTTTGCAGTATGCCCATTTTTCTGTACCTCCCCACTACCAGAAGTCAGCATCATATGTGTGCAGAACATCAACTGCAGTTTTAACTAGTCAATGAATTTGCTTCATAACAGCTGTGGATATTGGTGTTTACTATGTAGTTGGAGATCCCTTAAGTTAAGCATTATTCAGGGATAGGTAATGTTCATTGGGAATAGTATTATGCTATAGAAAGTATTTCATGTTTAGCCATATTGTGTATTTTCATGCCTCTGCCATGAAGTGGTGCCGGAGGCATTATGTTTTCGGGTTGTCCGTCCGTTCGTCCGTCCGTAATGAATTTTGTGGACAGGGTAACTATCAAAACCTTTTGAGGTATCCTAATGAAACTTGGCATGTGTGTGTATTAGGGGGTGAAGTTGTGCCTATCTACTTTTGGGTGCACATGCTCAAGGTCAAAGGTCAAAAGGTCAAGGTCAAATACATAAAATTTCACTATTTCCATCATATCTATGCAGTGCCTGAAGGTATTTTCTTGAAACTTAGTGTATGCATGTATTACCCGATTAAGATTCTCTGGTGAAAGTTTGGGTCATGAGGTCAAAGGTCAAAGGTCAAAAGGTCAAGTAGAAATATTAAAACTTCACCTTTTTTTCACCTCATGTTTATGCAATGCCAGCAGGATTATTTTTTTGTAACACTTGGTGTATGCATGTATACCCTAATAGAGATTCACTGGAAAGTTTTTTTTTTCTTTTGTTTTTGCCTCAAAGGTCAAAAGGTCAAAGATCAAGTGAAAGTGCTGAACTAAGTTTTTCCTCCATATCTCGGAAGTGGCTCAAGTTATCTTGAAACGTACTACATATTTATGCATGTTCTGCCAGACAGTGATTATCTTATGAATCTTAGGGTCAAAGGCCAGATGAAAATGGTAACAATTTACTATTCAATACAGATATTGCACTTTTTCTCCATACCATGAAAATTACTCAATTTAAAATGTATGAATGGGTCAAAGTCAAGTTAAAGTCCTTAAATCCCAAATACATGCTCTCCTATTCATCCAATTAAACCTAGGTCAAGGAAGGTGAACATTCAACACATTTTTGACAAACTTGTCATTTTAATATTTTGCCAATTTTGTGAAAATGTTATCACACATTGTCCACATGTACTATCTAGACCTATTAGGAGAATCATGCATTATGGCGGAGGCATACCAGTCGCCATAGCGACATTTCTAATTGTTTTTGTTTTTGTTTTTCAATAGAAAATTGGTTTTAATGGGCATGTATTTTTTTTCCTCACAGCCAGAAATGGTTTGCCTGGTACAGAGTGAACAGAACGAGGGTTGGTACCGAGGAACCATTCTGTCAGACCGAGGTCAAGATGTCTTCACAGTGCGCCTGGTGGACTTTGGGAACCGTGAGGACGTCCCTCGTCGCAACCTCAAACCGGCCACTGCAGAGATGATAACCATTCCAGTGCAGGTCGGTCACTGTCATCAAATCACCATCTTCATGTCTCCATCTTCAAATCTCCATCTCCACTGTCTTCCCTTTAGGATATCTCCTCATTTTCCTGAGAATTGTTGCATTAAACTGTTGTAATTTTGTGATAAATGGTAATTCTGAAACCAGTGGAAAACCATGAGTGATTTCTTGGTTTTGATTGGCTGTGGAATAATGTAGCTATGTTAGTTACCACTGATTGCAGAGTTGCCATTACTGTAAAAGTGGACATTTGCACATTTCACGTAACCAAAAGCTACTGCGAAAATAAAAGCATGCAAATATTTTTGCTTTTATATATACCACTATAAATATTTTGATTTGGCGGATTTCAGCACTCATTTACTGAGAAGAACTATGAGTACTGTGAAATTTTATTGCTCTAATTGGAATAATCTTTCATAGAGAGCAAATTCTTCAAAACTTGGAAAAAAAAAATCATTGACAGTTCATCTGCCATGCAAAGCAGAACCTCAGGATGAACTATTGACCTTTGAACTTGTGATAACTGTTGGGCACCTTGATGAAAGATCTTCAAATCTATTTCACCTTCTTTGATTTCTTTGCACATGTGTGAACTTTTTTCAGTGTTTCCTCAAATCAAGAATCTTTCCTCCCTGTAGGGTGTCCACTGCGCCATTGCAGGCGTGGAGCCCCGCAGCACCACCGGTCAGTGGACACCGGCCAGTGGCAAACTTCTCCGATCGCTGACCGAGAAGCCGGAGATGAGGGCAGCATTCATTGGCAAGGAGGCGGGGGTCTACCAGATCATCCTAAAACTGGAGGATGAGAAACAAGGTGTGAACCTAGCCTACCCACTGACTCAAGTTGCTGGTTGTATTAGTGCTAGATTATGACAGCAATGAGCTTCACACACTACTGTATGAATGGAAATGATTGTGTTTCCTTTTTCTTCTTTTTTTTTTTGGGGGGGGGGGCCTTATGCTGGGTAAGATAATTTTGGGAATAGTTCTGACAATTGAGAAAGGACTTCAAACAGCTCACTGCTGCCATAGCAGCCAAGGGCTTTGGCAGTACATACTAGGGCATACGGTAACTTTTATGCATTACGACAGCAAGTCCACTTACACGACTGGACTAGGGAGTAGAGAGAAAATTGCAGGTAACATACATGCAAGTTTACACACCCTTACAATATACCCAGCTATAAATCAAAGATAAAGATTAATAATACATTGATATAACAAGCAAATATTTTGTCTATTTTTATTTTCATGCTAGCTTTACGTTCTGTAAAATATGCAAAAATTTCCACTGTAGCAAACTTTCCACTATACTGTATACCATTTTACTCTGACTTGGTGACCATATTTGAAGATTTTTTTTTTTATCATCTGCTTGCTGCAGTGCTGTGCCTATCAACTTTAGGGCAAACATGCTTGAGATCAAAGGTCAAGGTCAAAGGCTAAAAACTGACTTTTTCCCCTGATATTCCTGCAATGCCTGAACATATTTTCATGAAATTTTCATGAAACTTAGTTCACATGTATTACCAGATTAAGATTCTGTATTGAAAGTTTTGAATCATATGTCAACGATGAAGTGAAAATGCTAAAATTTTGCTTCTTTCCTTCATAATTCATTTAAGAATCTTCATGAAACTTTGTATATACATGTATTGACTAACTTTGATTCTCTTTGGAAACAGATGTCATATATATCTACATCTGTGAGTCGTAATTGGTAGTCATGTTCAGTCTCATAGTGTATTTGTATCAAAAGCCAATGCTTCGTTTTCAACTGTCCAGGTCTCATCTCTGTCAGTGATGTGTTGGTGGAAAAGGATGTTGCGTGGCCAAAGAAAATCGCAGACGGGAACGAGGGTGGTATGTTTCCTTTACTTTATCATCTTTCAGTTTTAGTGTGATTTATTCTTCTTTTAGTATCTCATTTGATGAATCCTCCATTCTGATTGGTTAACATTGGAAGCAAAAATTCAACAAAGTCCTGTAGTCGCATAGTACCGAAACTGCCCCATGGTACAAAGCACCCCATAGTACAAAACACCCCATAGTACAAAACAGCCCACAGTACTAAACTGCACTCTTGGTATGTAAGTATCATGTGCTGTAAAGGCTTGGCTCCCATGATGCGAGAAATGATCCTTGTCTGATACGATCACAAAACAAAAGTTACGGCAGTGCCTGATGTGATATGTGAAATGACTTTCACTGTAGTGATGGATGGACTAAAATCTTACTAAATTTCCTTAAAATATAAAACATTTTGACTGCATTTGTTTGAGGCATTGTTGATATAATCTCTTGGAATCTCAACTCCATGCTATTACCTTTGGAGCAAGCTCCTTGGGTCAAAGCATGGAGTTGAGATTCCTCTGAGCAATTTTATCCACACTGCTTTTAGATGCAGTCCATATCTTTATATACCAAGTGGTGTCTAGTCCTGTCATAATAATAGAAGATCTTATTTGTACCAAGCCACATTATCTTCGTGCATTTTTCCCCCTCTCTCTGAGTGGTGCTACCTACCAATAGTACAGTCCATGAATTGAAGGTTGGTTGAAGAGTTGAAATAACAAAACTGTGTTTAAGAGAAGTCAAGAGGAGTTTACTCTGAATACTGTGATGTGAAAATTTTGTGCTTTGTCGAGTGAGATGAATTTCACATCTTTTATCTCACTTTAGACCTGTATTGCGTACCAAAATGAAATCTTGCAGTCAAAATACATTGTGTAGAACTTCCTGTTTTCCTACTTGTATAGCTTCTGACTGCAAAATGCACAAAACTCCCACACTACAAACTTTTCAATGTTTGCTCTAGTTGACAAATAGCATGAATATATATATTACTTAGTACAAAAGAAGTGGTAGACTGGTTTCAGGTGAATGTACAAGAAAGGTAAGGAAAGAAAAGCCAAATAAGATTCTGTCTACTTATGATCTCTCCATGGTAAGAATAAACTTGGGTATCTGTCATGTTACATGATAAACTTGTCACAACAGTGCTGAATGAGATTGAATGTCACAAATATTTTGTCCCATACATCATTTTGAACATCCTCAGTTCCCATGATATCATCGCTGACGACGATAACAGTCCCAGTTGGAGAGAAACGTGTGAATATAGCCATCAACAACTACATCGACCCCAGGGAGTTCCACTGCCAGCTGGTAGATGATGAGAGTAAGCTTAGAATCAGCGAGTCTTTTCACTTCTTTGAGAAAAGCTTAAAGGACAAGTTCACCTACACAGACATGTGGGTTGAGTGAATGCAGCAATATTGGTAGAACACATCAGTGAGAGTTTGAGGAAAATTGGACAGTCTGTTCAAAAGTTATGAATTTTTGAAGTTATTGCTCAGTCACAGCTGGATGAGAAGACTACTATAGCTTGTGATGTCACATGTGTTCAATGATATAAAGAAAGAATAAAGAAAATTCAACATATTTTCACTTTTCTCCCATAACAAAAGAATACTTGACTTCTCTCTTTTAGAAGGCGGGGGAATTAATATTACCCTCAACATACGTCAGTAACAAGTCAAAGAAATGTGCACTTTCTTCAAAAAGTAAAGTTTTGTGAAATTCTCTTTTTATTTTCCTTATTATCATTGTACGCATGTGACATCATACACTTTGGTAGTCTTCTCATCCAGCAGTGATGATTTTCCCCAAACTTTCACTGATATGTTCTACTAATATTGTTGCATTTACTCAATCCACATGTATATCGTCGCTGGGGTGACAAAACCTCGTATCTCAAAATTGTCAAATGTTCAGGAGAGCGAAAAAACATGGCGGCCAAAGCACTATAGTGAATGGGAAAGCCTTCTCTTTGACATGTCATGGTGGCTTCATTTTTGGAGTAAGACAGTTAGGATTTGGCCAAGACATCACTTGACCCATTATTTGACCATTTAGCTAAAAAAAAAAAATTGACATTTTTGAGATATGAGGTCTTGTCACCCCAGCGACGATATGAAGGTGGACTTGTCCTTTAATGTCTTACTGTGAAAACAAGAAGAAAGTTTTGTTTTCAGAAACAAGCCATAAAGTCTGTGTAAAGCTTGCAGTCTCAATTTACAATTTTACATACCGGTTGTCTGTGCTTTATATGACAAATTCAAATTTCCATTGACGTGTCATGCAATGTGCTGCAAAGCAAAATATTTTTGTGGCATGAAATTTTCGCAAATTGGAGCTGACGGCCTTATTGCGGCATGAAATTTTTGCGAAATGCCGCTAGCATTGAAGGCATATAGTGTAGGCAATAATTTTCACATGCATTTTAATTTCGTGACTCTTGGCTCATGCAAAATTCAAAAAAGTAAAATGCACACGACCAATTCTAGTTTTAAGAATATAACTGGTGGAAAAAGAAATAACTAAGAATTAGTCTTGGTGTCTTAAATGTTCAGAATTTTACATTATCTTGTGTTCATTTCCTATAAAATAAAAGATATATAAATGGATGATTGATGATTTTGTGTTTTTTTTTTTTTTTTTTTTTCGTCTGTAGCATTTACTATGCACGGGACTAGATGAGGCCCATGGATTGTCATTGAGAAAGATAACAGGCTTTAGATCAGAAACTCAGTAGCAGAACATGAATAGTGTGAGCTACCTCGTGGAAGAGGAAGAATGTAATCATGATTGTATTTTAGTCGAGATTGATTATCATATTTTCTGTGGCATGATATCTTTGTTTTTATCTACCATACCAATGCTATTTAACACTACACAAAACAAAATATGAAATTTGGTTGTTAAAATGCTTTTAGATATTTTTGTCTCTTACACAAAGTCATCATTCTGATGAGAGCTGATGAAAGCTGAATACTTTCTGTATGATTTCCAAAGAAGTGGCCTAGTTTTATCAAGTCATTTTTCAATTATTTATGACCTCTTGTCCAATGTCTGACTACTTTGTTGCAGACAAGCAGAAGCTTGAGAATTTCTACCGTGCCCTCAACGAAGCTCTTGGAAGTCAGGAAAGTGGCCAGTTCATCCCCAAAGTAGGGCAAGTCTGCACTGGTCGCTTCACAGGTGAGGCAGTGTTCCCCCACCCACCCATATGATGAAGTCTCTATTTGTTGTAGCCCATATTTCTCTTGTAACCATTTTGGTCAAGACAAAACGGTAATCATGGTACAGTGCACTTCCATCATAATGAAAACGGTTATAACAAAATTCCAGTTTCAACAAAGTGAAAATTCAGGCCGCAGCATAATTCGCTCTGTGTTTTTTTATTGTGTATTTTTAGGTTAAACAAGTGAATTGAATGGGCTTTCACCTCTTGAAAGTTTGGGGCCTGTGCTCAGTTGCCCATCCCGGCAAGTTTGAGAGATATCTTTCGTAATGCACTGAAATTAATGTCAGTTTTTAACACAAGAATATATGTTTTTATTGTCTCCAAAAGATAAGGGGAATGAATAGTTGGAGGTATTATTTGATAGTTATGCACAGCTCTTAACGAGAAGAGTGCATTATTTATTTATTTTTGTAATTAATTTACTCTTGTAACTCTTCAAGCTACCTTGGGAGGTAGTTGTGAACCATGAATTGACCTACGCAGGTTGTGTGTCGTAGTGCCGCACACCATCCGTTGTCGCTCTCTTTGGGGGTATTTGCTCTTTCATCTTCATCAGTTGAAACATGATGATCTCTTTTGTATTAAATCCAGAGGACAATACGTGGTACCGGGCTCACGTCATGTCTGCGAATGGAGATGGAGAGTATGACGTACAATACATCGACTTTGGGAACTGTGAGACCATCAGTGCATCGAGGATGTGTCCTCTCCCCGCCCGATTCATAGATTTCCCAAGACAGTCTTTCAAGGCCTCCTTTGCAGGTGAAATGAGTTCTGTGGACAGCCATCTGTTGAACTAGACCTAAAGGGGAATTCCAGATGATTTTCATATTTTCACATAAATTGACTGCTCCATGTATAGATTTGTGGAATTCATTGTGGTCGTAGAGTGGAGAAATTTATTACTCTGAAAAACCCAAAACAAATTATGTTGAATAAATATGATGACATAAGTGGCTCACATATTTCAGAAATGTAGCAGTGTGATTCCATTACAATACAGCATACTTAGCAAGTTCAACTGTGAAGAATTTATGCATGCTTTCTTCTTTTGTTCTACTTCCTTGAGACCCCACTCATGCATGCCTATGGTGAGGCTACCATGTCATCATCCTTGTTCATTGTGATTTGTTATGAATCTTAAAAACATTCTTATTCCTCATCCCAATCACTTTAAGATATGAGACTCTGTGCCCAGTTTTACCAATGTATAATTCAGCAAATATTAAAGTCTGAAAATCATCCAGAGTAGTCCTGTAACTAAGAATAGGAAAGTGACCTAGTAGCCATCCATGCTGGTATTCTTGTTCTCTTATCAATTAGTCCAGAGCCATAACCTGCCTGTCCATCTCAAAGTTTTCATATTTTTGAGTAGCAAAACTTCAGAAAGATTCAGTGGAAGAAGTTCCTTGTGTCTCAAAAAGGAATAATACTAAAGTTGTCATTCCTTGGCTGTGGTTGTTAATTGCAAATCTAATGGCTTGCAAAATCATATTCCAAGTCTGGAAATGTGATACATGCTTCTGTAATTGCTGTTGAATACAGCATATGTTGATTTCATAGCATTCAATCTTCTCTTCTCTGAAATAGTGCATCTGCATTGAGATTGTATCCTCCTTTGAAAAAAAAAATTAAAATGTTTCCGTGCCAATATCATCTTTTGTCTGCCAGTGTGAAACAATGTTCTTGTATCTGCATAGGCAAGTAAAGTACTTTGGTAGTGAGGTTGAATCGCTCTTTTTTTGTCTCCATCTCATTATATCTCTTCTCTGATCAACCCAGACATCCCGCCTGGTGATATCTCCCAAGATGTTGCCACTGCAACTCTTCAGTGTCTTGCTCAGTGCACAGAGGGATTCTTCATGGCGACTGTATCCAGCAAGGTGGATGACACATACCACCTGAGAGTTGCCATTCCCAGCACAGGAGAGGACGTCGCCATGGCGACAGGACTAGCTCCAAGGGTGGAGCATCACCGACTGTCGGACCTTCTACGAGAAGCGGTTCCACTGAAATGCGACCTCCAGTACATCGCCACAGAGATTGTCAGCCCGGCAGAGTTCTACGGTCTCTTTGGTACCCCTGAAGGTGAGTATTTCGTCTGTATCATTAAGCAATTCATAGTCGTCTAGGAAATAGTTCTCCGTAGAAAAAACTAGGCAGATATGTGGGATTTGTGGAGAGTAAGCATATTTTTTATAACATGAGCTTTAGAATCTCTGCAATCTGATTGGTCAAATATCATGCATTGATTTTTACTGATCAACCCTGAGCCATGTGTCCGGAAAAATCCGATTGCATGGCCATGCATCTGGTAGAATGTTAATGCAGAGCTCAACCCATATATAGTATTGTGTAGGTGTTCCGGATGCATGACAGGGAAAAAAGTTCAATTTCATGAATTTACGGGCTCATTGTATAAAATGAATGATGTACTGGCCTATTTCATGGATCAGTGAGAATTGGATGCTCTTGTTTAACTTCAAATGGAAACAGTCTAGAACTCACTCGCTGCACTGGTGAGTGTAAACAGTTCCAAAGCTATACTCACGCATCCAATTCTCACCGATTCATTCTGTCCTGTGCATCATATGTATAATGGTCATCATGGAAGATTTGAAATACTTTATGGTAGAAAAAACTAGGCAAATATGTTAGGAGTGATAAAGGATTAGCAGTGTTCATAGGTAACATCATGATGGCCACGTGTAGTACCACACGAGGAACTATCAGCAAAAATTGGCCTTGACGTTGGAAAGGGATGATAGAAAAATATTGCTGTATTGGTATTCTGCTTTTAAATACATCTCTTGCTTTTAAACCATACGGAGAAATTTTCTTAAAGAAAATACAGCTAAAAATGAAATAAGGGATGGACCCATGAGCCTTGTCTGGTCTTTGTCATTACAGTGCAAGAAAGGAGGTTGAAAGTGACAGAAGGAGCAGCGAAAGCTGGAAGCCAGCCAGTAGAGCCAAACTTCAAGCCCAGAGTGGGAGATCTATGCTGTGCCCAGTTTTCAGGTTTGTCCTCTTCCATTTACCCGCCCCCCCTCCCAACCAGGATTTAAACTTGTAATGACACTAGGCTGATGTCAGTTGCTTGTTCAGTATGTGTAGGTGTATACAGTGCACTCCCGTTATAATGAACACAATTATAACGAAATTCCGGTTACAACAAAGTCGAAATTCAGGCTGCAACATTATCCACTCTATGTATTTTTATTGTTTGTGTGTTGGGTTATAACAAAATTTGGACACAACGAAAGAAAATTGCCGGTTCTAAGGATGCATTATAAGATTGTTTAGGGTAAACCATGGCACATTTACTGTATATTTTGTAATGTGTGATCTCTTTTGCATTGCTTGTTTGTACTAATGGTTGATGGTGTGGTCTATGATCAGCCACGAAAATGAACCTTAAGTAGTCACTGTAACTGCTCTGCAATAGATATATGTGACATTGTGAATGAATGATTGAATATGTGGATATCACTTTGAAATAATAATAATAATATATCAATTTATAAAGCGCAAAACCTATAGACATATATTCTTCTGCGCTGCAAAAGCTTCTGATGTGCTTGATAATAACGAACAGTTAAATGAAAAGATGTGTTTTGAGTCGTGATTTAAAGACTGCTACTGTTGGGGATTTCCGGACTTCTAATGGTAGATCATTCCAGAGTTTGGGAGCTGCACAGACAAATGTTCTGTCTCCCAATGTTACTTTTGTTTTACATGTTGGAATCTGTAAAAGAAGAGTGTCCTTAGAACTGCGCAAATTATGAGTATGTCGATGAGATTTAAGCACTAATAATTCAGATATGTAACTGGGGGCTTGACCGATAAGTGACTTATACACAATCAACAAGATCTTAGACAATATTCATTTACAAATCGGAAGCCAGTGTAAATCTTTCAGAAGAGGAGTAATCCTTGAAAACCTAGATTTGTTACAGATAAGCCTTGCACAGGAGTTTTGGACTCGCTGCAGGCGCCCAACTTGAGAATCAGGGAGTCCATATAATAACACATTATAATAATCCAATTTACTAACAATACATGCCTGGACAATCAATTTCATACTGTTCTCATCAAAATATTTTCTGATACGTCTAAGGTTATATATCATATGGTATGATGATTTACACACATTTGTGATGTGTGCTTCCATGTTCAGATGTGTGTCAAAACACACTCCAAGATTCCTAACAGTGGAAGATGACTTTATGACGGTACTTCCAACCGATATCCCATCAAAAGAAAGTTTAGATATTTGCTTGGATGTGCCAATCAATAACAGTTCAGTCTTACTGTCATTCAGCATGAGTTTATAACCATGTGATTTGATGACACGTTCAACAAGATCAATGTACAGTGCTTGAAAATATGCTGTAGGGGGCACTTAAAGGGAAAGTAAACCCAAAGAGCAATGTGGATTGAGTGAAAGCAGTAATAGTAGTAGAACACATCAGTGAAAATTTGAGGAAAATCGGGCAATCGATGCAAAAGTTATGAATTTTTAAAGTTTTGGTGTTGCAACTGCTGGGTAAGGAGACTACTAGAGGTTATGACGTATGAGTGGACCTCAATATAAAGAAAATAAAAAGGGAATTCAACGAAAATTCATTTTTCATGAAAATTACACATTCCATCAACTTGATACTGACATATGTTAGGGGTAGCACTTATTCCCCCCGCTTTCTGAAAGCGGTTAGTCAAGAACTCTTTCATTTTGCTAGAAAAGTGAATTTTTGTGGAATTCCTTTTATATTTTCTTTATATTGTGGTCCTCTCATACGTCATAACCTCTAGTAGTCTCCTCATCCAGCGGTTCCAACACCAAAACTTTAAAAATTCATAACTTTTGCATCGATTGTCCGATTTTCCTCAAACTTTCACTGATGCGTTCTACTAATATAACTGCTTTTATTCAATCCACATTGCTCTTTGGGTTTGTGTTCCCTTTAAAGGAGATAAAAGTGAAAAATATCAGATGGTTGAAATAAATTGCTTTTTTCTTGCTCCTATGTGCTCCTAACAGAGGACAAGGAATGGTATCGGGCAGCTGTCCTGGAGGAGTTGCCTGGCAACAAGTTTGAGCTCCAGTACATTGACTTTGGTAACAGGGAGCGTGTGGGGCAGGCCACCATCAGACCTATCGACAAGGAGCTTGCAACGATCCCCTGTCTGTCAGTCAGATGCTGTCTAGCCGGTAAGTGTCTTCTCTCAGTAGGCACATCTCATCACTTTTGTTCAAATCTTTGCATGTTTCCCAAACAACGGAGCCAAAATTTTGTGTGTGTGTGTGTGTGTGTGTGTGTGTGTGTGAGTGTGTGTGTGAGTGTGTGTGTGTGTGTCTCTTGTTATTGCAATAGAAGCGAATTGGGCTCCATTTACAAGAAAAAATTGGTATGATAACAACTCATACTGCAGTGGTAAGTGTTGAAATGACAAGAATTTTGCTTCCTGAATAGCTGTTGCTACAACCAGTTGTTATTCTAGCAAGAGTTGCTCTCCTAACATCTGTTATGAAATTAGTTTCTGGTCTTTGTCAGTAGAATGCTGACATTATTTCTCGCTAAGTTAAACAGAGTTTTTTTAATTTATTTATTTTTTTAAAAATATTTATGCTTTGCTTATTTGAAATAAAAGATTGAAATGAAACATTCCTCAGGAATACCAGTTTCCAGGCAAAAGCCTGAATTCAGGCCCTGGCAGTTTCAAATTTCAGGCTCTTTCATATACAAACCAGCTTCTTGTAGATGGTTTTCAAGTCCTCTTACATTCTAACTGGCATCCCAGATTCTTTGATTTGGATGACTCTACCCTCCGCTCTGACTGAGTTTTAACTTGTGAGGGGTCTCCCTTTCATTATCACTATGTGTCAGGTCAGGTCATGTGATAGGTCACATGACAAGGAACTGAGGTGGCCGGGTTTATTGCCACTTGGTCTAATATCAGATGGTCTATTTCCCAGTTTGTCTAACACCACTACGGCTAAACACATGGTCTACTATCAGTTTTGTATAATGCCCATTTGGTCCAATTCTCACGTGGTCTAATGCCCAATTTGGCTAATTATCATTTCGTCTAATTACCAGATGGTCTAATTGCAATTTTGTCTCCTTTGATTTTTTTCCACTTTGCTAATAAACTGTAGGTATTAGACGAAATGGACATAGCCCACCTTGAAGTAGACCAACTGGTAATGAGGCTAAGTGGCAATTGGACTAAATAGTCATTAGACGAACTGGTTGTAGATGAAACAGGGTTAGACCATGTGGGTTGAGACTAAATGCCTATCAGACCAAGTGGGAGTAGACCAAGTGATGGATACCGGCTGCAGCACTTTGCTGTCATTAAGTTCTGGCTCTTTTTTCTCTCATCTTCACATCAGGTCTTGGGAGTGAGACTGGACCGTGGAAGGAAGAAGTGACCACCAGCCTGAAGGAAATGACCGGCATGGGAACCAAGGCCGTCACAGCCAGGGTGACAGAGTTTCGGGACAGCACCGCCTACGTCGAGTTAGAGGATGCCTCGACGGGTCTAAATATCTCAGGGGTGAGGGAAGACGTTCATAGAGATGCTGATGTCAGGATATGCCAGATGTTGTATCGGTGTAACAGAGATGCCAGCTATCACTTTTCAGCATTATTTCTGTACTGTTTATTGCCAAAAATACCACAGGTTTCACTGTCAATACTATTTTTCCTAAATTGTATAACTATGAATGTCTGATGCAGGGAAGTTAGGAATTACTAAAGAAGCCCAAGAAGCATTGTAGGCCTCAGAATACTGGAGTGCTGTTCACTAGGTTGGCATCATTGCCATTCAGTTATTAACTGCAACTCTGTGTGTATGAGACACCGCAAAGTCATACGAGGTGCCACTATGGGCTAACTCAACAATTCTTGTTATCAACAACTTGAGAATATTAATCTTGAATAATATGGACCCAGCTACAACCTCCTTCAGTAGATTTTGATACATTATCAGTTGGTGCCAAGACTAAATGTAATCATACTCTCATGTATGTCCATATTTATGCAGGAGATCATTAACCTCATGAAGGAATCATCGTCAGAGCCCAACCAGTCTCCCAGTGGGCCATGCTCCCTATCCTCCAACCCACAAGCTGTGAGGGGTGCTCGAGGACAAGCTGGCGACCACGCCCAAAGTGGGAATCCCCCCCAGAGTGCCCCGCCCGGTATGAGCCCAGACCAGATTAAGTACATGGAGGAGCAACTGGCAATGCTGCAGGCCCAGCTTCTGAGGGCAAAGGGAGCTTCCACCTAAGACTCCACCACCTCTCACCTCGTCTCTCATTGCTGCTTGGAAGCAACTCATCTACACTTTGCTTTCCAACTTGGTATGAGGGAAGAGATTCACCGCCCCCTCCCCTGCTTTCTACATTCTGCAGACAGTTTTGACCACCATTGATGATTTCTTTACCCTTCAGAGTAAGAGAGAATCAGTTGTCTCCCTCTTTATGTGTAGAGGAAGGAATTTCTGTCAGAGATGAGGTTGATGTGATGGAGATTTAAGTCCTTTTGCACCGCACAATGCAATAACCATGCATTTCTGCACAACTCTTTGAATCTAGCGAGGCTTGTATTAGCTTTGAGCATTTTCTCACTCTCCTTGCATTTGACTCCGTCATCATTTGACATTATTTAAGACTGCTGACGCCGACTCTTTCCTATCAGTTTGTATTTTGTATCATTAGTATGTTGTGAAAGTTATTTTGTTGCTTTTGTCAGTAGGCTCGTCGTTTTTCATATGATCCAAGACTTTGCTGATCGAAGCGCCATTTTTATTTTATTTTTTTACTAGATTAGACTTAAATTGTAATGACCAGATTGGAAGTAACAATTTGGGAAGAGTATGTAATCTGTTAGTGAGAGGATTTTGTTGTTGACAGCAGAAATCGTGCAACCAAATTGTAAGGTAGTTCGATACTGAATTGCAGTGGTAGCCCAGCTGGGCCTGCTAGGGGGTAATGTGTCCCAAAAGACAGACTTTCAAACTTGACATTCTGTTTGTTATAGGCCTAAAGTATTATAGCTCAAAAGGGATAATTTCCAGGTGTTTGGGTGAATAAACATATTCTAAACATACGTCTGTCCCACACCCATATCCTCATCTCTTGCCCAAAAGCAGAGCTTGAAGGCAATAACTTTAAAAATTTTCATCACAGATGATAAAAAAAGGAAAAACCTCTTCACCACATTAAGCAATTCCCTCCCGTGATATTGTGAGGCCCATAAAAATGTACTGACGGTTCATTTAAAAGCTTTCAATCAATGAGCATGACAGGGATAGAGATGTTACAGTAAGGTTAAATGTATCTTGAATCTCTGATGAGCATCATTAGTTTTAGCCTTGTGTTTGTAATTAAGTGGAGTCAAATCAAGTCAGTTTCTTAAAACGCATAACCTCTAATACATGATGGAAAAAAAAAAAAACAAACAAACATCAAAGGTGAAATGAATTGGAAAGATCATGACTGGGTGAAATTGGAATGAAGGAACTTGGTGCCGCAACGGGTAGAAGTCAAGTTCAAGGTCAAGATCACCACTGAGTCAGGCAGCCTGAAATGAGTAAGTTTACATGAGGAAGAACAGGTACCGGATGTGTCGCAATGGTGTTGACGTTTTACATCTTCAATCTTACAAATGATGTGATTGACTCTCCTGCTTTTTTGAACCTGTTGTCTCTTGACCTGGTGGGTCCATTAGCCGCTCTGTCCAGCTGTCCATTTCTATGCTCTTTATTTCGTCAACATGATATAAGAAACTAGAAGAGCACTCTGAGAGCGCAGACCTCCGCCAAGGAGCTGATTACCCATACACACATGCTGCAAATCATCTAATTTCCCAATATAGAAGCCTTTGTTAATGTCATCAGCTTCCAGCTGCATGACGCCTCGCCCGAGGTTTGCATACGCACTATATAACGCATATGCAAACCTCAAATACGCACAGCTTGAACTCCTGAGTTCATTGACCCATCTGCCAATGATCAAAATCCATAAAAATTCCCAGATCACTACCAAAATTTAATTATATGTTCCTTGTTGTCAGTATTGACTTGTCCTGCAAGTTTCATCCAAATCTGTCCACAACTTTGTGAGTTTCCGTGCACACAGACAAACAAACAAACAAACAAACCAACGCTATTGAAAACATAATCTCCTTCCTTGGCGGAAGTAAATGTCAGTTGTGGATTTAAAACATAGCCCAGGAACTCTGTCCAATGAGTAAATAGGCTGATGACACTTTAAGGCAAAAATGAGTAAGAGGTCAGAGAATACTGGACTTTTGTTGTAAGATGTCAATTTCTATCCATAACTTCAAACAGGAATGTCCAGAAGTAACATGATTTGCTTAATAGGATAGAAATAAAGAAAATATTTACATGACATTACACTGAAGTATTATGGTTAAAAGTAAATAACTCTGGTTTTAGATATCATTTCAGTCCATAGCTTTCTCTTGGAATGTCCCATAGAAATAAGAGTTTGTAGAAAAGATTGAAAACAAAACTGTCAATCATTAAGCTGATATGATACAGGTATAAGGCAAAAAGTCAAGGTCTCATACAGGTTGAGATGTCTTGATTTACTGCATTCAGCAGATCAATTACTCTTATTTCATCATGCTATCTTCTACTTTGTTTTATGCCTCCGCCATGAAGTGTCTCCGGAGGCATTATGTTTTCGGGTTGTCCGTCCCTCCATCTTTTCATCTGACCTTCCGTCTATAATCTATTTAGTGGACAGCGTAGCTTAACCATTTGAGGTTTCCAAATGAAACTCGTCATATGTATGTATTAGTGGACTAAGTTGTCTGTCCGTATTTCTATCTGTCCGTCCGTCTTTCCATCCGTCTGTCTGTCAATCTATCCTTCCATCTGTCCTTCAATCCTTCATCAAATTTGTGGACAGCATAAATTAACTGTTTGAGGTATCCAAATGAAACTTGTCATATGTATGTACATGTCTGAATGGACAAAGTTGTGCCTGTCAACTTTTGGGAGTGCATGCTGGAAATCTTAGGCCAGAGGTCAAGCTCAAATTCTTAAAATTTCCCTATTTTCCCCCTTATCTCTGTAGTGTCTGAGGGTATATTCATGAAACTTAGCATATAGTTGAACTACCAGGCAAACATTATCTGCAGAAAGTTTAGAGCCGTGGGGTCAAAGTTCAAAGGTCAAGGAAAATGCTAAAATTTCACTTTCTTCTCCATATCTTGGAAATGGCTCATGTTATCTGCATGAAACTTAGTGTGTATGCATGTACTGCCTAACAATCATTCTCTCTCAGTTTTTTTGGTCAGGGGTCAAAGGTCAAATCTGTTATGTAATGCTGACATAGCCCTGTTTTCTCTATACCTTACATGTATTATTGCACAATGATTCTGTAAGGAAGGATTTGTGACGTGGGTTGAAGGTTGAATGATTATGTTGAAATGTCACCATTCCCCCCCCCCCTTTTGAAAATAGCTCAAAGTGTTGCCATGAAAATTAAATATTACCAGATAGCGATTATTTTAAGAAAGATGAGGGCCATGAGGTCAAAGGGCAAGAGTTGAAGGTCAAATGATAATGCACAAATTTGTGAATACTTGCCTTCTGAAACAATTCATTCATCCAAATGAAACCTGTTTCAAGGAATGTATAAATACCAACACATTGGGGTTGTGCCATTAAATTTTCAAACATCGTTTCAAGTTTTTACCATTCATGTAAAACTGTTATCTCAAAACTGTCATCTCAAACTGTCAAGGTGTACATCGATAGTGTCAGACTTATGGGAGAATAATGTGATATGGCGGAGGCAAAGCAGTCGCATCTCTTCTTTTTATGCCTCCGCCACAAAGTGGTGCCGGAGGCATTATGTTTTCGGGTTGTCCGTCCGTCCGTCCGTCCGTCCGTCCGTCCTTCCGTCCGTCCGTCCGTCCGTCCGTCCTTCCGTCCGTCCGTAATGAATTTTGTGGACAAGGTAACTATCAAAACCTGTTGAGGTATCCTAATGAAACTTGGCATGTATGTGTATTAGGGGGTGAAGTTGTGCCTATCAACTTTTGGGTGCACATGCTCAAGGTCAAAGGTCAAGGTCAAATACCTAAAATTTCACTATTTCCACCATATCTATTGAATGCCTGAAGATATTTTCTGGAAACTTAGTGTATACATGTATTACCCAATTAAGATTCTCTGGTGAAAGTTTGGGTCATGAGGTCAAAGGTCAAAGGTCAAAAGGTCAGGGTCAAATACATAAAATTTCACTATTTCCATCATATCTATTGAATGCCTGAAGATATTTTCTTGAAACTTAGTGTATACATGTATTACCCAATGAAGATTATCTGGTAAAAGTTTGGGTCATGAGGTCAAAGGTTAAAGGTCAAAAGGTCAAGTAAAAATATTAAAACTTCTTTTTTTTTTTCTCCATACCTTGGAAAATTGTTCAAGGTATCTTCATGGAACATAGTATACATATACTGACTGGAAGTGATTATCTAGAGAATGTAGGGTTCATGGGGTCAAAGGTCAGTGGTCAAAGGTCAAGTGCAATACTTCAAAATTTTACTATTTCCCTCCTATCATGCAATGCCAGCAGGGTTATTTTTTTTTTACACTTGGTGTATGCATACATGTGTAACCTAATAGAAATTCTCTGGAAAGTTTTTTTTTTTTTCTTCTTTTTTTGCCTCAAAGGTCAAAAGGTCAAAGATCAAGTGAAAGTGCTGAACTAACTTTTTCCTCCATATCTCGGAAGTGGCTCAAGTTATCTTGAAACATAGAACATATTATGCATGTTCTACCTGAAAGTGATTATCTTATGAATTTTAGGGTCAAGGGCCAGATGAAAATAGTAACAATTTACTATTCAATTCAGAAATTGCACTTTTTCTCCACACCTGTACCTTGAAAATTACTCAATGCCTAAATGTATGAATGGGTCAAAGTCGAGTTAAAGTCCTTAAATCCCTAGATACATGCTCTCCTATTCATCCAATTAAACCTAGGTCAAGGAAGGTGAACATTCAACACATTTGTGACAAACTTGTCATTTCAATATTTTGCCAATTTTGTGAAAATGTAATCACACATTGTCCACATGTACTATCTAGACCTATTGGGAAAATCATGCATTATGGCGGAGGCATACCAGTCGCCAAAGCGACATTTCTAGTTTATTATGTTGTTCCTCAAAGTAATTAGTGCAGTGGTATTCTTTGCACAAAAAACTGTTGTGAAGGCTATACCAGATTCTGGAGGGCACAGATTCTGCATGCACCTGTTTTCAGTTCTTGTGGTGTAGACAAATATATTAAGAGGAACACATTTCACCAAGGAATGGCAATCATGAAAAGATTGTTTCCAAGTCTTTGTCCAAATATTTTGGATGCCTTTTCCTTTCTCTTTCCTAAACCACCCATCTGCAGCTGCAGTTAGATGTTCACTGTAGAGTATCAGTAGGTGCTTGCTTTGGGATTGTGGCAGCCATATTAACAGGAAGTCAGAAATCAAGATTGGAAATGAGTGGAGAATTCCATTGCATTTATATGAAGTCGAGGACTCATTCTTCTCTAAGGAGAGAGGATTTTAGTACAGTGAGAACAAGGGGTACATGTTCACAGGGAGATACAGTCAGTTCTTTTCTGTAGGATACCACTCCTGTTGAGAGGGTAATAAGCCCCAGCCACTTGCACTGTATTCATGGCAGAGACAAGTCTCGTATTTCCAGAGTTCGTAACCAATCTGCATGTGAACCACCAATGGCTGTGAATTGGTTTGAAGTTTGTCAATGCTATATGTCATCAAGTGATGACTGTCACTCCGTATATGTATGAACCTGCTTGTTACACCAGAAACCATGTTGCTTTTTCATCCCATCGTAAGAAGAAACTCAAAAAACTTTCACAACCTTTGCAACATTTTTTAGCACGCGCAGTGGAAAGCTAAATCAGCTATTGTGATTGCGTTTTGTTACCTTGTGTTTGGTATAATCTATAAACTGTTTATGTCATAAAGATCAATTTTCTTAATGAAAATCATAATTGGATTTTTATCAAATTTTGCAGGAATAATCCTTATGGGCAGGAGATGCAAAGTTGCTCAAAGATAACCTTTGTCTACAGTTGGCACCCTAACTTGTGCCCCTTGAGCTGTGTAGCTTTTTAACATGTTCCTCATATCTACAACTTGTTGAGCTATATTTCCTTCAATTCTTAATTTCCTTTGAATTCTAATAGAGAGGTTGTAATAATCCAAGTCGGATTATACAGTTTTTCCAGGCTGTGCATTCATTGCTCAAGAATCTGGCAGCATTAGCCACCCCGATACCAAGAACTAAAAACAGTAACTGCAATGGACTAATCGGATTTGAAGTGTATACCTCAGTCAGGTCAGCATAAATAGGTTGATATAGAGGGTAACACGTGTAGGCATCATTTAATGGTGCTGATTTTAGTCTTGACATCCACAAGTCTTGATCCACTGGAAACACCCTGGAGGCAGAAGTTTATTTGTAGCTCACCAGAGCTAAAAATTCTCTTCTACAAAATGAGAAATAATGCTCTGAGTAAATAGATTAGTGATTGAGCTTTCAGGTTTATGGCAGATCCAGGAGTGACCCCTTTGGACCGGCACCAAATAGGGGCCCAGTTTTCACATTTTGATTTTCTCTTAAGTGGCAGGTAGTATAACCAGTGTGATAGAGAATGCAAATTGACATCATGCCCTCCTAAAAGTCCCCCACAGCTCCCGAAGTTTGCTTTGTTCTTCCTGGTCTGTAAGAATGCTTGGAGGTGAACTTGCGATACTCAGGTGAGTGCCATACCCTTGTGTTTCTTGCTGCTCATTGGAGGATTAACATCAGTGTCTAAATTTAGGGGTTTTTTATGCCTCCGCCACGAAGTGGTGCCGGAGACATTATGTTTTCAGGTTGTCCGTCCGTCCGTACGTACGTCTGTACGTCCGTCCGCATTCGTTTGCGCGATAACTTGAGAAATATTGACTGGAATTTTATCAAACTTGGTCCAAGTATAGAGTATGACGGGGCAATTACTTGATTAGATTTTGGTTGAAATCGGCCAAAGGTCAATGGTCAAAGGTCAAGGTCAAATCATGAAATTGTATCCGTTTACGCGATAAACTCAAGACTGGATTGAGCAAATTTCACCAAACTTTGTCCGAGGATGATGTATGATGGGACAATTACATGATTAGTTTTTTAGTGAAATCGGACAGAGGTCAAAGGTCAAAGATCAAGGTCAAATCCTAAAATTTATCTGTTTACGTGATAACTCAAAACTGGATGAAGCAGCTTTCACCAAACTTGGTCCAAGGATGATGTATTATGGGGAAATTAGTTGAGGAGATTTTAGTGACTTGGCAAGAGGTCAAAGGTCAAGGTCAAATGCTAGAAGTATTGCTATTTCCCCCAAATGTATGCAATGCCGAAGGTATTTTATTGAAACTTAGTGTAGACATGTACTACTGCGTAAAGATTCTCCAGAGAGAGTTTCATGTCATAAGGTCAAAGGTCAAAAGGTCAAAGGTTAGGTGAAAATGTTGCAATTTCACTTTTCTCGCAAATGGTTCAATGTGTCTTCATGGAGCTTGGTACATATGCATGTACTGACTGGCAGGGATTATCTAGGGAATTTAGGGGTCATGGGTCAATAGTCAGGGGGTCAAAGGTCAAGGTCAACTCCTCAAAATTTTACTGTTTCCCTCATATACTAGTATATGCAATGCTTGCTTTATTAGTTTTAAAACTTAATATATACATGTATTACCTAATGGAGATTCTCTGGAAAATTTCCAGCCAGAAGGTCAAAGGTTAAGGGTCAAAGGTCAGGTTTAAATGAAAAAAAAAATCTATTTTGTGCTGTAATTACACTCTTTCTTCATACTTTGAAAATTACTTATTGCATAATCTTACAACAGGGTCGGTCAGCAGTCAAGTAAAAATCCTCCATTCCCCAAATATGTGTACCTGCACTCGTAGACAATTATAGCAAACCCAGTTTGAGGAAAGTGAACATTCAAGACATTTCTGACAAACCTGTCATATCAATATTTTGCCAGTTGTGTGAAACTGTCATCACACATTGTGAAGACATTGTACTATACAACTATTGGGAGAATCATGCATTATGGCGGAGGCATCAGTCGCCATAGCGACATTTCTAGTTTTAAGCTTTTCTGTCTGGGGGTGTATTTACATAGTTCTTGCGTCCATAATTGTGTACTTCTTTATGGTAGTAAGTACTATGGTATCGCATTCCTTACTATCTCTCAACCTTGTTCAGTGTTATTGTGCCTCTGCCACAAAGTGTAGCCAGAGGTGTTATGTTTTCAGGTTGTGTAGCCAGAGGTGTTATGTTTTCAGGTTGTGTAGCCAGAGGTGTTATGTTTTCAGGTTGTGTAGCCAGAGGTGTTATGTTTTCAGGTTGTGTAGCCAGAGGTGGTGTTATGTTTTCAGGTTGTCTGTCCATCTGTCATCCTTCCATCTTTCTGTCTTTCCGTCCTTCCGCCTTTTTGCCCAAAGCCAACTTAGTGGACAACATAACATTGGAATATACAAATACTTGCTTTCTAAAACAATTTAGCTATCCCAATGAAACCTGGTTCAAGTAATGTAGAAGCACTCAACACATTTGGGGTTTTGCTATGAAACTTTCAGACATGTCATTTCGGAGGGGGGGGGGGGGGTGCCAATCATGTGAAACTGTTATCTCACATTACTAAGATTTACTATAGCTCTACTGGGAAAATAATGCAGTATGGCGGAAGCATACCAGTCACCATAGCGACATTTCTAGTTTTGGGGGGTTATTTTTATGCCTCCGCCACGAAGTGGTGCCGGAGGCATTATGTTTTCGGATTGTCCGTCCGTCCGTACGTACGTCCGCATTCGTTTATGCGATAACTTGAGAAATATTGACTGGAATTTTACCAAACTTGGTCCAAGTATAGAGTATGACGGGGCAATTATTTGATTTGATTTTGGGTGAAATCGGCCAAAGGTCAAAGGTCAAGGTCAAATCATGAAATTGTATCCGTTTACGCGATAACTCAAGACTGGATCGAGTAAATTTCACCAAACTTTGTCCGAGGATGATGTATGATGGGACAATTACATGATTAGTTTTTTAGTGAAATCGGACAGAGGTCAGAGGTCAAAGATCAAGGTCAAATCCTAAAATATATATGTTTATGTGATAACTCAAAACTGGATGAAGCAGCTTTCACCAAACTTGGTCCAAGTATGATGTATGATGGGGCAATTAGTTGAGGAGATTTTAGTGACATTGGCAAGGAGGTCAAAGGTCAAAAGGTCAAGGTCAAATGCTAAAAATGTTGCTATTTCCCCCTTATCTATGCAATGCCCGAAGGTATTTTATTGAAACTTAGTGTAGACATGTACTACTGCGTAAAGATTCTCCAGAGAGAGTTTCATGTCATAAGGTCAAAGGTCAAAAGGTCAAAGGTTAGGTGAAAATGTAAACAATTTCACTTTTCTCGCAAATGGTTCAATGTCAGGTGTCAAAGGTCAAGGTCAACTCAAAATTTTACTGTTTCCCTCATATACTACCGTAGTATATGCAGTGCTTGCATTATTAGTTTTAAAACTAGGTATTACCTAATGGAGATTCTCTGGGAAATTTCCAGCCAGAAGGTCAAAGGTCAAAGGTTAAGGGTCAAAGGTCAGGTTTAAATGAAAAAAAAAAATTTGTACTGTAATTTAAATTTCACTCTTTCTTCATACCTTGAAAATTACTCAATGCATAAACATATAACAGGGTCGGTCAGAAGTCAAGTAAAAATCCTCGATTCCCCAAATATGTGTACCTGCACTCTTAGACAATTATAGCAAACCCAGTTTGAGGAAAGTGAACATTCAAGACATTTCTGACAAACCTGTCATATCAATATTTTGCCAGTTATGTGAAACTGTCATCACACATTGTGAAGACATTGTACTAAACAACTATTGGGAGAATCATGCATTATGGCGGAGGCATCAGTCGCCATAGCGACATTTCTAGTTTCTGTCTGTGGTAAGAAGCCACAAATAATTTCTTTCAAAATCATTATGGTACATTCAGCAACGATTGTGCCTGTATAATAAGACTGAATCCTTCCTTCATGATAGCAGACATGATCAAATCTGTTGTGTGTGTTAGTCTTTTGTGAGAGGATATGAAGGCAAGTAGGTTTATCCACACTAATCTGTTTATTCCTGAGATCAGATAATCGGAATAGTGGTGTTTTGTTGCATGCAAGATGAATTTTCTAAGTATTCCGTCGTAACTTCATGCGTACACATCCTTCTCAGACAGCCAGAGAGGAGATAGTTGTGTGGAGAGATGATGTTGCATCCTTCTTGTTCTTGAAACTCGTTCTAGGACACTTCTAAGCATACAGTCTGAAATCTTCCATACATATCTAGTTGGAGCATTCACGTCTGTATTTCCAAGGCTGCCTGATTCACTAACAGTTGATAGTGAATAGGAATGTCTGCTGACACGTCTGCTAACACACGTAGTGATATATCACTCCCCTTTTGAAAGGGTGATAAGAGTGAGTAAGGTTGACTAAACGGCAGAGAGCGGCAGAGAAGATGCTATTCTTCCTACCATGTTTCTGTGTATAACACAGGTTGTCTTCGGATCTGTTTGGGTCATCTTGTATGCATACATTGGAATGCATGCATTAGAGATGGCTTGTCCGATTTCTGCTTTTACTTTCCTTCAATCAAGGCAGAAAGTGTCTAGTAAAGCCCTCTCTTGACTCAAGTTACTGATGTGGATCCCCAAACACAGTCACAGGGAGTGATTCAAGGTCCCTGTGTCAGAAAAGGTCATTCCGCCATCCTTAGTAACAGATGGGGGTTTCTTTTGCTGTCTGCACCACAGTCGACCTGTCTTCACAGAGCTGCCAAGTCTCCTCCGATTCTCCAGGAGTCTTTCTGAAAACTGTGATATCTCCATATCTAGATACGAGAATATAGAGATCTTCTTGATTCCGGGACTCATCTCTTACCCACTGAGATGCATGTAACGCACAAGTATCTCCCCGATTGTTCTTTACAATCTCCCAATTTGGATTGATGATCGTTCGCAGCCATGTCTTCCGTGAGACTGGTGCACTGCAAGATGTCCTGTTTTCTCCCTCTGTTTCAAGATGTAGGAAACAAAGGACTCTGATGTTTCATTCTTTCGTGTCCCGGTATGATCTTTACTGTGGCATATTAAATCCAGTCAGGGTGTGGTTTGATCCATCATGCATTTCAGACCACTATTTTTAGCTCACCTTAGCCAAAGAGCCAAGTTGATTTGTCATGCCTACACTTTGGACATTTCTGGCTTCTCCTGGGAAACCCCATGATGGATTTTCACCAAACTTGGCAAGTAGCATGCATACCAAAAGTGATTGGATTACAATTTGTTCAAAGGGCACAATGCCCCAAAACCTTGAAAATGAGGAATCTTTAAAAATGTTCTCCTTAAGAACCAGATGTGTTAGTGCTGAGTGTGCTATGAATGAGTACAAGAGGATTAAGGGCAAATGCAGTTTTTTTTTTTTTCATTTTCCTCTGATGGACACATTGTCAAATTTTCACTGAACCTGTCAGGTATTGCACGTTGGAGATAAAGAATCTTCAGATTAGAGAGTACATTGTGTTAAGAAAAACAAATCATGTATAAAACCAGAAATGATAAAGCTAAAGTGCTTCAAGTTCAGAAAAGCATGTTTGTGAATTCGGTTTCAAGTTTGCTCCATGTCAGGTCCTGAATGCCTCCTTTGGGGCACTTGGGGGTAGGGGACCACTTTGTGTGCTAGCCATTTGTTAGTTTTCGATAGAATGAATCATGAAAAGCCCTTATCATCATTAAAGGTTAATGTTTCAATTAATCGTTTCATAGAAAACATGCTGTATATTTAAAGATAAGTAAGATGCATGCTGTAAACTGTTCAAACTCCAAAGAGAAAAATGAAAAGAATGACTGGAGTTTCCCTATGCAAGTGCAAAGAGTCTCCATTTGATTGTCTTTGAATTCATTACTTACTATTACATACCTTTCTTTATTTACATTACATACATAATGAGGAAACAATTTTCATTTTTTTTTTTGGTTTTTTGTTGATGGCGATACATTTGTAGCATTCTTATTGCTTTTGTTTCTCATAAAATCTAAAATGTGATTTGCTTATATATGTTTTATTGGGACAAAATACAAACAAACAACATTTGCAAGTTCCTGTGGTTTAGGTTAAAAATTGGGTTATCAATTACAACAGTCCTTTGCTAAATGCCAGGATTGGACCATACGTTACTAACATCAACCATTCAAGAGCTTTCAGTGTGTATAATGAGTGAAATGATCTGCTTTAGGAGATGAATGCGTAATGTATTTTTGTTATTGCATTTAGTATTAATGATCTGCTTTTTTTGTTGTAGTTGCAGATAAAGTTAACTGTTTTAACATTTGCATTCTTTTTGCCAAAGTGTTACACTCATTGAGATTCTTAGCTTGTAATTTTGTATCATTTTCACGTATGTCAACTAACATGCATTGTCTAGGTTTGTGTAACTAGTAGAATAGTGCTTCAGTATTTGATGATATATATTCATGAAAACTAACACCTTGCTTAAATCATTTTATATGCTGTAATTGAAAGATACGTGGACTGTCTGTAGTGTTTATCGCTCACTAAAGAGAAAAAAACAACAGATAAAATGCGTATTCCTTCAATATGTCTCTTAAACGTATTTTCAGAGACACCTATGATAATCAGATGCATAATGTATTGAGTAACTCTGTGATTATTTTATTCTTAGAGGGCTTTTTTCATGTGACCTACCTCAGTTGTCACTGCTTTATGTTGCTTTTTCATCCAGTCACAGGCCAAGATTACTTAATTTGCAAAAAAAAAAAAAAAAAAAAAATTATGTATGCAGAGACAGTATTATGATTAGATAAAAGTCTTACAGCTGTGTGAAAGCTTTAATAAATAATTGATATGTCATAATATCTATGCTTTATAAAGACTAGTACCATTAATAAAGCAGATGGTAGATTACCAGTAATGAATGTTTTCTGTCAAAGCTGCCGATGCATACAAAACATAATTCTTGTGGCTCTTATTGGTGCATTTTCTTTAAGAACTTGCATTGATGCTATCATTCTATGAAGCACATCACATTGACGATCTTGATTATGATATTTATTTGGGGTTTTTATGCCTCCGCCACGAAGTGGTGCCGGAGGCATTATGTTTTCGGGTTGTCCGTCCGTCCGTCCGTCCGTCCGTCCTTCCGTCCGTCCGTCCGTCCGTCCGTCCTTCCGTCCGTCCGTAATGAATTTTGTGGACAAGGTAACTATCTAAACCTGTTGAGGTATCCTAATGAAACTTGGCATGTATGTGTATTAGGGGGTGAAGTTGTGCCTATCAACTTTTGGGTGCACATGCTCAAGGTCAAAGGTCAAAAGGTCAAGGTCAAATACATAAAATTTCACTTTTTCCACCATATCTATTGAATGCCTGAAGATATTTTCTTGAAACTTAGTGTATACATGTATTACCCAATTAAGATTCTCTGGTGAAAGTTTGCGTCATGAGGTCAAAGGTCAAAGGTCAAAAGGTCAGGGTCAAATACATGAAATTTCACTATTTTCACCATATCTATTGAATGCCTGAAGATATTTTCTTGAAACTTAGTGTATACATGTATTACCCAATTAAGATTCTCTGGTGAAAGTTTGGGTCATGAGGTCAAAGGTCAAAGGTCAAAAGGTCAAGTAAAAATATCAAAACTTCTTTTTTTTTTCTCCGTGCCTTGGAAAATTGTTCAAGGTATCTTCATGGAACATAGTATATACATGTACTGACTGGAAGTGATTATCTAGAGAATGTAGGGTTCATGGGGTCAAAGGTCAGGGGTCAAAGGTCAAGTGCAACACTTCACAATTTTACTATTTCCCTCATATTTATGCAATGCCAGCAGGGTTATTAGTTTTTTACACTTGGTGTATGCATGTGTAACCTAATAGAATTTCTCTGGAAAGTTTTTTTTTTCTTCTTTTTTTGCCTCAAAGGTCAAAAGGTCAAAGATCAAGTGAAAGTGCTGAACTAACTTTTTCCTCCATATCTCGAAGTGGCTCAAATTATCTTGAAACTTAGTACATATTATGCATGTTCTACCTGAAAGTGATTATCTTATGAATTTTAGGGTCAAGGGCCAGATGAAAATGGTAACAATTTACTATTCAATTCAGAAATTGCACTTTTTCTCCACACCTGTACCTTGAAAATTACTCAATGCCTAAATGTATGAATGGGTCAAAGTCGAGTTAAAGTCCTTAAATCCCTAGATACATGCTCTCCTATTCATCCAATTAAACCTAGGTCAAGGAAGGTGAACATTCAACACATTTGTGACAAACTTGTCATTTCAATATTTTGCCAATTTTGTGAAAATGTAATCACACATTGTCCACATGTACTATCTAGACCTATTGGGAAAATCATGCATTATGGCGGAGGCATACCAGTCGCCAAAGCGACATTTCTAGTTTTTTCTTGGCTTTGGGCTCAAAGTATGCCATAAAGGAGTGCCAGAATGTGTGTGAAAGACTTTTGCTTCCTCAAATTTAGAGGGTGTTTTTTCATTTTTGTTGTCATTGGGGATGTAATTCTATGAGTTTCCTATTATATTTTATTTATATTTTATCATGTGTGTCCAAAATGAAAAAATCAGTACATTCGTGTAAGATAGCAGGGTGAATTCATATGTGATATAACACTTGCTCCCCGCAGTATGGTGAAAGACAGACTTGCGCATAATTTTCTAAACGTAAACCAGAAGAAGTTCAAACTTTTGAGATATATGAAAGGAAACTTGCCAGTGGTTTCATAAGGAAATTAAACATGCGGATACATGGTAACAGACTTACATAATTCAAACTAAATGTTTATATGAAGAGAAGTAGTTACATAGTAAAAGAAGAGGTTGTACAAAGTACAAAGATCACTATTCCAGGGCGGTACCTCCAAGAATGATAATGTACCAAATGGTAATTAATTCATGGTCTCCTCGGACTTTCCAGGGAGAAAGAGAAGTTGCTAACACAAATAATGGTGTTGCTGTTATCACCTCTATTACTGCTATTACCACTATTTTATACTTCTGCCTGTAACACAGCTACATTGTACAACCACAAATACTGCTGCCACTGCAACAACTGCTGATAATACAATAATGAATACTTCTTAGTGTTTCTACCAACACATCAGCAGTGACCATAATTATATTAATCTACCATCCACAAAAATGGACTGGTTTTGATCTTCACGCAGGGATTGGATGACCTCGCTTGTGTCATTCAAATTTTCTCATCCCATTGTTCTATGTTTGCCTGTCTTAGCAATGTTGATTTTGTGTGTTCTGGTTTCACTATGGTTGATGTGGTTGGTCGCAGGCTCGCAGTGTCAAGGGTTGCCTGTATCCTGTGGGTCTTTGTTGGCTGTCTTTTCCTGAAGATAAGGACATGACTGAATATTCTTAGAGCCATTCTTCCTGGCTCTTCCATTATTCTACTTTCTCCTGGGATGAGGATGACATTCTTGCTTGTTGGATATCAGGCCAAAAGTCACTGTTACACTGTGAATGCTATGGTTGCCACTTCTTCTCTTGCTTTTGGCAGCAATGTCCCTTCACAGCACCATTCACAAGTTCTTTCTAATGACTAAGTAGAGGAAATGGATGTTGAGAAATTCTTTTTCCGGAAGGTAAGTAACAGCATGTGAAACAGAAAGTATGAGGGAGTTGGATTTATGAAAACATGTAATTGCATGGAATCCTCGTAAAATGCTTCACGAAAAGCTCTTGACAAGATTGAGAAAAGGTTCACAAAGTGTCGGCAGAGTTCAGGCAAAGTGGCATCTTTGCGGGTAGGCAAGCAGCTTCTTTCAAAGTTTGATGAAGTTAAGACACTCACCAGTTCATTTACAAAAGAGTCCTGAGGCTGAAGCAGATGCATTGGTGAAATAAATTACAATAATAGTGTGAAGAAGTTACTGAGAGGCAACAACAAGCCACTCTTGTACGCTTGTGTTGAGTTGCTGTTTGTACTTTGATTCTTATCAATTGTCTGAACAGGAAGTTAGGGAAGAGTAAAGTGGCAAATCATGGTACAGTTTACCTGTGGCTTCAGATTTCTGAGAGGTTAGAAAACCAGAAAAAGATTCCCGCTTGTCTTGTATCCCGCAATGGAGAGCCATGGGCCATCTCATGGCTCTCTTGAGTAAATCGTTTGGCAATCATTGCACAGAGTAGAAAGTTGCAGTGCTTGGCATCAGCCAGCCAAGCAAAATAGCAGTTCTCAGCGCAAGACTCCTTTTCCAAGTCCATTCTGAAATTCTTTGCTGCTAGTGACACCAGTGGCAGTGAAAAATCCTTGTGTCTCATTGGGAATTTAGAAGACATAGGCAGAGCTATGATCCTTAGCAATGAGTCTTGGATCGCTGAGAGTTTTCTTTTTTGTTCAGATTCATTAATGGTTGACTGAATCTGTCAGAGAGATGACTTGGAAGAAAACAGTTTCAGTACCAATGGTTTGACATACATTGTATATTTGAGACCATGAAATCAAGATATTTTATCTGAGGAGGAACTGGAAATAAGAAAACAAAATCTTGTACCCATGCTGTTAAGCTTAAAATGTGATTTATAAACAGAGAAGCTTCCTATTTAAGCGTAAATGGCAGTGTGAAATTCAACCTTTCTCCATTGATTCTCCTGCATAGTGATAGTAGAGTAATATCCAAAACATTTTGTAGTCGTCACTTAGATGTATCTACTTCTATCAAATTAGTTTAGTTGCCTGTTTCAGTTCCTCTTTCTTAGACTATAGATGTAGTGGAAGATATGTTTTTTCAAAAATTATTATTATTATTATTATTATTATTATTATTATTATTATTATTATTATTATTATTATTATTATTATTATTATTATTATTATTATTATTTACATTTAAACAATGTGCCAGGCTATTGAAAGAGTGCAGCTAAAAATCTCTGAACTTGGGAGATGCTGTAGCTTACTCTTGAATAGAAATATACAGAGAGCAATAAGTCTCAGAAATTGTCATATAAAGTATTCAGTGTGTCTAAATCAGTTATAATTGTGGTAGGATGATGACTATAAAAGGAACAAGTCCACTTTCCATCAGTTCAGTGTGATTATGATTATCTTCATATGATGCCATTCATCAAGCAAGAGGTGGAACTGTGCCAAGAAGAAAATGCACCTTTTCCTTTCAAGAGCACCTTGTAGGGGAAATATTGTATTTCAGCTTCTTTTTTGGTGTAGAGAGACACCAGAATGTAGATATGTAGCAAGCTCATTGGAAGAAAACGGCAGGCCTTTGTGCTAAAATAAGAGATAAGATGGTGCTTAATTTGTAAACATTGACAGTATGACATTGTAGAAGCAAGACAAATAGCTCTTTCAATCTGTCATAAAATAGTAGTTTTTCCTGGCATGTTTCATTATTACTCTTTTCAAGAAGCGAAGTAGCTGAAAATAAAACTTGATGATCAGTAATTCTTTTTTTTAATGTTCTCTCTCTCAGTGTAGGAGATTTTTATCGTTTACATCAAGGAAGTTTCGATAAAGAGAAATTTTAGGAAATTGTGAAGAGGTTTGACCTTGTATCTAAACTTAGTTTTTCATCATCCTTTGAGTGTTACCAGGTAATTGTGCCTGCTTATGATAAGCTGCACGATTACAGTCCATGTTGTTGTTTTATAACATTTGCCAAATAAAGTTTCTTTAAAAGCAGAATACCTTGCAGAGTTGTTATGTCAGAGTATTGTGTGCAAGCAGTTGTAATATATTCAGTGAAGAAATGTGAGAAATATTTAATGACATGGTAAGACAAGAGAGAGCGAAGAGTGGTTAGAGTGAAAGTTTATACCATACCTGTTTATGTTGAATAAGATCAAGAAAGAGAATGGGGGGGGGGGGGTTAGGTTGCAGCCCAGATACACACACACACACACACATTAAAAAAAAATTAAATATCAAATAAAATCTGACATAATGTTCCATTTTCCTGTCCTCAACACTCCATGGGGGTGTTTCATAAAGCTGTTCTTAAAGTTAAGAACGACTTAAGAACGACTGGTGATCAGTTCTGATGTGCTATACTTATCAAAATGTAAATAATTCAACACAAG